>NW_028142944.1:752500-1038312 GCF_977018435.1 Lepisma saccharinum | reverse complement strand
CATCAACTTTTTGGATTCTGTATACAAATAAGGAACACATGTAGTATAATTTACACACACACATTGAGAGCGAGAGAGAGACTACATATATGTTATCAAGTATCAGGATTTTCGAAGGGGGGGGGGTAGATATACGTATTTTTATTAATAAGCCCTCAATTTGCCATCTTTTCTGTCTTTGATTCTGTTAGGAATACCGGGCCAAAGAGGTGGTTATGATCCCCACCAACCCCTCTTGGGCATGCCACTGGATGTTATGTCAAGCAGTTTAATTAATAAGCCTATAATCTATCTAATGTTGAAGCGAAGGAAAAAATAATCTGAAGACATTTTTAAATTTATTCAATATTGAAATATACTATTTATATTTGTTAACTTGCAAGTCCTAATTTAAAACATGAGCGACACTTGCACCATGGTAAATTTTCTGTGGAAAGTGAGATTTTCTTAGTACTGATTGGTTTGGAAATGTAATTTTTCATGTTTCGGATAACAATATGTCACACACACCTACCTTTTGCTTGCTTTGTTGGTGGGTAACAACAACAACAGCAGAATAATCCCTCTTCAGTCCGTTCATATGCTTCACATTCCTCTGCACAATAGCTTCTGAATATTCCTCTCTCGTCTTCATGACAGGAACAAGTGCCTTAAGAGGGAGGTGGAGTTTGGCGAAGGTCGCCGTGGAAAGTGCTTAAATTTAACATGGGCTTTTTTGCATTTTGTTGAATATAACGTTTTAGGACAAAAATTTGCCGGAAAACACGCAGTAGATGTGAACTTACTTTATGAAACTTTGAGTACATGACACATTTATGCAATTTCAGTTCGATAAATGTGCACAAATTCCATTATTTTTTTTCAATTTCCCATAAGGAAATACGTAAATAAGCACAGAATGGTTATATGATTTGTGGGTAGCACCAACGAAAATGGCCATTATGATACATACTAACGTAATGCTCAATCCTTTTATGACTAAGCTAGGGAGGGCTTTTCTTTCAAAAGTCACTTGCACAGCCAAAAATGATTGTTTAAAAATGTCATGTATTATCAATGGCGAAAGATACGGCCGCGGCAGCGAGCATAGTTCACCACTTGGCCACTAGATGTCTCTGTTCGAATTGCCTCAGGCTGACGGTGAGGGCTACTTCGCGCGGGTGTTTGAATCCTCTGCACAGCTGGGTTCCGTCCCCTCGTCAGAAGGTCCCGTAGCTGTCACAGCTTGATTTATTGCCTCTTTCCCAGGCAAGAAACCAAGAAAGCAGGAAGGCCTTGAGTTTGTGTATGTTTGAGTGTAGAGAAGCAGAGCATATTTACCGTGAATTGGAACCAGTGACACAGTACCCCTACCGCGAAGGACGTATTTAGGGGGTCCAGGTGTCCCAACCTCCCCCCGAAAGACTTACCAAGTACAAAAATTAAATAATGAAAATAATGCGATCATAAAATAACTTCAATTAAGTAATGAAAATAAGGTTGTTGTTTAATCGCAATTTGTTTATTTCCGCAAAAATATTGGAAAGCAATACGACTTTGAATGACAGTACGAAAGAAGATTTATGCAAGAATTATTACTACTTATAATAACATGCAAAATGTTACCAGGAATTTTACTTTCGTCAACTGGATCTAACATCATTTTTTCATACTCAATAAATATTATATTCTTTATCTATTTGACATTAATTTCCTTGCCAGGGCAGTTTCTATTATTTACAAATTTTGCCGACCTTAACTACACGTAAGCTAAATAATGAATACGTGATGTTATACTGTATCACTGTTGTTATACCGCCTTTACCTATTCATGTAATAAAAATATATTAATTAATTTAATATAATTATACTTATTTTAATTTAACATTATTAATATTATTATTTTGAGACATTACGTTAGGACGCCCTTCCGAAATATATATCTACAAGATACGTGCCTCGTGTTCGATTTGAATAAAATGTAGAAAAGGCGGGGAGGGCGGTAGCGCTTCCTCTTTTTACATTTCGATAGTTTTACCTCACATGTAGTACTTTGTGAGTCAACGGTGCAGATAGGAAATACGTGTACACACACACACACACACACATAATTGATGATTCGCAAAGGAACTTCGTTAAATTCCCATGCTTGTTCCGCTCACAAATCACATCCTCTCCAAATTACAATAGCCTACTATTGTTGTTGCTTACATATATGTGTGTGTGTGCGTGTGGTTCCAAGAACTTCACTACTTCCAATCATAAACTTGATGTGACTCTTACAAAATATTTGTTTTTGGAGTGGAAAGATCATGAAAAGGTCTACTGTTTCTTTGCAAATCTTCAATTAATGTAAAATTTAGTATAAAAACATAATTTTGGCTGACTTGCTAACTTGAGATTTAAAGAAATTATTAGTTTGAATTATTCATTAACAATAACAAAAGCGACATAAAATGTAGAAGGACAAGACTCCTGGCTTGATTGAGAATTACATTAGAGATGTACAGGTTAGGAAAGGGGAGGGAGATTTCCGTCTTCTTCCTCTTCAGAGCGAACCCTGCCTCCTACATTCTACATGTCGATTCAAAATGTCTTCTTAGTTTCGGATATATTTTGCCTCCCGTATAGCGTAATGGTAAAGATGACCCTCATAATGTCAAAAGGTCCCGAGTTTGGTACCTGGTGGACGCCCAATAGTTCAATCCTACTATAAATGTAGGTCCAGTCCCGATTAGCCTAGCTATACATAAAGAAGACTTACAGAAACTCAAACTCAAGATACTCAAACGACCGGCATAGGGTTGACGGCGCTTGGTGCTGTGAGAGAGCCCCCTTTGCCAAATCAAAATTAGGAAACAAAAACTCATCTTCAGGTGTTCCCCACTTTTTCGCCATTAGATGCTGTTCTGCATCGTGACCGTACGGTCTAAGGCTTCATGCTTTGGGCTCTCCAGCTAGGGGACGCGCGCAGGTTCGAATCTCGTGGATGAAGCGTAACAACTTTTCTCCTGATATTTCGGCCAGTCAAACTCGCGGCCCGCGGACCGCATGTGGGCCCCAGCATCCGTTAATGCGGCCCGCCTTGCCCCACTGAACACCTCATGCTTGAAATTATCTATACATTTGTAGTTATCCCGTTTTCTCTTTTCTCGTGATACAAGAACAATCTCATCCAAGTTTCAACACATGGACCAATTTTCCCTACACAGGTATACATTCCATTATAGACTAGGTGTTGTGTCAACTAAGCAAGCTGATTGACAGGTTACTTCTGAAGTACGAAAATATCTTGCCAGGTGGGGGAGGGCAGCGTGCATACTTTCTGTCGCCTATGAGTCTGTTTCTTGATTTTCAAGGATTTACCTGGAAGAAAAGCCAGTTTCTGTAAAAGTTTCAGAGAACCATATCGTTGCCCAAACTTCGTTGGAGTAAGAAAAGGACTATAGAAGAGGAATGTAAATTTTTCAAGTGAAATGCTTACTTTTGTTGTGAAGTGAATACTGAAAAGCGTAGAAATTGTGTACCCTGATAAAGTAAATTCATTCAGAAGTATTTCTTTATCACGAAATAAATTTGCCATAATCTGTGGCGGAGTGGTTAGCACAACCCGTTGCGACACCAGAGGTTGCGGGTTCGAATCCTGGCCTGAGCATGGGTTTTCTTTGTATGTGTCCCTTCATCAATTTCATCATATCATTACTCATCCTCATCGTCGCCATTAGGCAAACGTGGCAGAAAAGCAACGCTAATAAAAAAATCAGAAATACAGTTGAGGAGAGGATTTATGACTTAGTCAACGAACAATTGAAAGCGGAAATTGTTCGTGTTGTTGCCTTTTCGCTCACAATATGAGAAATTACGGACGTCTGTTAGCTAGCTCGGTTAGCTCCCTTCATTCGTGGATGCGATTCTTATCTCGATATGACAGTAAAACTACTTGAATGATTCCTCCCCGTGACACAAGAGTTGATATTTTGAAGGAAGTGGAGGCCATTTTGCAAAGTTACATTCTTCCGTTATATTAAAACTTTTTAATAAAGTTATAATTTGTCCTTCCCAACTTCTCAGGAATGACAGGAATATTTGTTCACAGTAAAAATACTACGTGATGAAGTTGGAAACAGGTTTCAAGACTTCAGAGGGTGCGAAGGGCAATAATCTTGTTCTGCTCTGCTCCTTTTTCTTTTGATGATGCGTGTGCAAGTCCTGACTTCGAATGGAATTTATTTAATTGCCGTGCAACTCGTATAGGTGGGCTATCCTTGATTTTTCTTATATCTCCCATAGCAGTATCCTCGAATAAGCTATTTTGCTGTAGAAATTTTATTAATTTTGGTTGCACTTGCCTTGGTGAAAAGTTGTTTTCCATAATGAAGATTAATGAAACAGCCGAATGATCAAGAATGACTGACAAAACATTTGTTGTCTGCATTAAGAGTTTCATGCTAACAAAAAACTTATTGCAGACTTTTGAGAAGCTTGTTAAAAAAAACAATGAAATCTGTGCGAAACGAAACTATAATTGCAAACAAACAGTTACAATTGTAACCAATTTATACTCGAAAGTAACATGTTAAATACTATAATCATGAAAAAATATGGGGGGAGGTCTATATAATTTACATATCGATGCTGCAATGATAATCACTGGAACCCCCCCCCCCCCTCTCGGCTCCATTGGGTCGAACCACTTAGTTCTGGATTTTAAGGTGTTGGGGTTCTAAATGTGTGGCCCGGATAGTTTTGACATTATCGTTATGCGGCCCTACTCACGAATTGAGTTTGACATTGCTGGTCTATAGGACCTGTTGAGGAGATATATATGTGTGTGTGTGTGTGTGTGGGTGGGTGGGTGTGTGTCTGATGGTGTGTGTGTGTGTGTGTGTGTGTGTGCTTTTGCAGATGCTACCTTATGGGGACACTCGTCAGTTGTGAATCCACCTTGTGGGGACCGCACCGACTTGTGGGGACCAAAATCCGGTCCCCACAAGGAAATCGTTACGGAAATACATTTAGAAGCCTCGGATCACTGCCCTTGAATTTTTGAGGAACGATAATGGAATTACCTAATAGGAAATACATGCAAGAACCTGATGGATAGCATCCTTACTTGGGAAAATTTGTTTTTCACGTGTCCCCATAGGGTGGCAAATTTCAATGCAACGTGTGGGATGAGCTTACTATTTTCCACACCAGGTGGCAGAAAAATCGCGTCCGCGTTACACACCCACACGCTCTGGTTTTATCGCCCTTGTCGGTACCCGGGGGGAAGTGTAGTAAGGGGGGAGGTTTCGGGTGGTGGTGCGGTGAGAGGGGGAGCGCATACACACGATTTCTTTCCGCGCAGACCTTGCGGGTACCGGAGAATCACCTCCCGGTCAAAGGCCAAGATATACAAGGTGTATCGGCGCTCGTCAGGAGAGGTTGAGACAGTGTCTGGCTGAAGGTCACTTTTTACCCCACAGCTTTCTGGAATTCGATTTCTGAAATACTTTTAATTCTTATTATTTGGCGCCATTGCCCTCTATCTAAATCTATGTTTCGCAACCGGTGTTCCTCCACAAGGTCACAGGTGTGCTGCGAACTTTTGTCTGTAGTAACAAATTGAATGTAAATTATTTAATCTGACTACCATGCGAGAGACCCGGGTTCGATCCCCAGCGGGGGAGAACCTGTATATTTTCCACCTGTTCAAGCGGTTCTGGCGCCCACCCAGCGTCGTATAAAGTGGGCACCTGGAGAAAACTTTTGGCGAAAGAAGGCGGCCATGGACGTGGTGCTGATCACTTCACCCCCACCTTCGACCGTGATCAAGAAAGTGTAGGGTCCAAACTCCACACCCACTTTACTCCTTCATGGCATGGTGCAATGCACAGGGAAGCACTTGAATTTTTACTTTACACATTTGTTTTCTTATGTTTGTATTTTTCGCTCTGTCATTGTCATGACTTAAATAAGACGCCCCTAAATGGCAAGGGTCAGTTTGTTATTACAAATACATAATCTCTACAGGCGTTTCGGATCCATATAATCAGCTGCATGAATCGTTTCAATAATAATAATAATAATAATACCAAAAGTACCTATGAGTGCAGTGAATTGGATTATTATTATTATTATTATTATTATTATTAGTAGTAGTAGTAGTAGTAGTAGTAGTAGTAGTAGTAGTAGTAGTAGTAGTATTTTTAACTGATTATATTGTAACTCATTCCTAAACTTTTAATTTATATCAAGAGTGCCGTAATGTATTTTTTTTTTAGATAAATAAATTTTATGATGTGCCGTGTTCAGTACTGGATAATTTATGGTTTTCTGCGAGGACAAGAAGGTTGCGGAACATTGCTCAAACTTTACTTTTACAGATGACTGAGTATTTTGATGGGTTTAGAATTATCAGAAGGAAAAAGGGGGGACCACCATACTTTCGGAGGTATTTTCTTACGCCCTGGTACCTGAAAATTAATTCAGGGCGTGAGTTCCGCGATTTTTCTTTTACGGATTCCTTCTTTCATTCATCCTTTATTTTCCTTATTTTTTTGTTTACAGTAATTCACTGTGACATTGGCATGAAGAACCAAATTTGTTCGGTTTCCCTGAACAACGTTGGTTTTACAGCATTCTACGAGGAGATAAGAGATTAAAATAAACGTTAATAATAGTAGAAGGTAAATGTGTGTTAGTGTTCAACATTAATAATATTTATGAATACAGATACAAAATCACAAGAGTGTGTAATTGGTTTGGTAATGTTTTGTTAGGATAGGTTATATTGTGTGTCGCGTGCCTTAATGTTAGTGTTAATGTCAGAAGGAAGTCATGAGCTAAAAAGACGTCCGTTAAAAGTGTAAAGTTAGAGAGGCCCTATCACGGGTAAATACATGTTGTTTAGTTATTTTTCCCACTTATTTCTCCTTGATTCAATCTCGATAGCGAGAAAAGATTAAGATTCAGTTGAAGTGAAGAAACTTCTATTGGTACTTAATTACTGCGATGTGTAGGGAGTAATAACCACAGACTAAAAAACGAGGGAAGAACAACGTCAATACCTATTTTTTTCTTTGTCTCTTGACTGTAAACTTACTGCTCTCTAGGACACAGTCTATATATTATGCAAGTTCTGTCCCAAAAGTAATTAGACCAATTCTGAAAATATCGTTTTGTTGAAGGTACTGGTGTGTTTAAGGGGGCTATCGAATTTGAACCTTCTCAGAACATTCCAATTTATGTGATTTAAAAATATAAATAGAATTTATATTTTTTCACATATGCCTTTTTGAATGTAACAATGCCATGGTACGTTTAATATTGTTGCCAAGTTGCTCGATGACTTAGAGACAGTCAAAGACGACAGTTGCTACCACTAAGTTATCCAGATACCTGTACCCTGCACCGTCCCGTTTCAATTTATTCATTATTGTTGCAGCCTACTAGGAAGGAATCCTTGATTCTTCAAACTGTTATGGGTTTTCAGCGACGCATTTATGTGAGGCAACCATAGGCGTAACGTAGTAGGCGCATAGGAGCAATTGCTCCCAATTTTTTTGGTTTATCATGAGATAATGGTACTTTTGTTAACTCCTGAAACCCGAGGATTAAAGTAATCAGTAATTTTATGATTTTGCAAATGTAACACCTATTTATCAAAATATTCCTGGGTGATATTTCTATGAGCTGCAAAAAAAAAAAAAAAAAATCTCCTCCACCCCCCCCCCCCCTGGAGTTAAGCTCCAAAATTTATACTATATTCTGAGCATACGAGACAAACATTGAATATTTCATTCTGTAAAATAAGGTAAAGTTTTATGGTTGACGTAAAAGTGTGGAAGAAATCGAAGGAAAATTAAATTTAGATAAATAAAAAAAAATTAGATAAATAACATCATAAAATCGGATCGTCTTAATGTGAACGAAATTAAATAACGTCTATTTCTGCCATGAATTCAGTGGCGCTTCCAGAAAATTAGTAAGAAGCCTAATGCTGCTTTTTCGCTCTTGCAGATGTATTTTCCTAGTATTTCATATTATTTTTGACCGAATCGAGCGGAAGTTTACGTCCACTTTATGCCCGATCTGACCGAACTGGAGCTACAAATTCAAAGCCCGACAAGGACAACTTGAAACGTGACCTCCTAAGAAATCAAATCCTGGAACCTATATTTACAAGACCAACGTCCTATCGGCGAAGCCCCTACGTAAATTCCTCAGTGTATGTGTAAATAAAATAGAGTAAGTTAGTTAGCATATATTTTTAACCGTGTTTGGAATTACAGTTTAATGTGGAATCGGTCCCGGGGAACCTTGATTGCAGCTTTAACCACTCGCTATCAGTTGTATTACGTTTTTCATTTTTCTCGGTAAAGGATATACGTATTTATATTTGGGTGGTCACTGCTTCACATCTCACGACATCCTAAAGAGTTATCGTTGTCTTGTTGAGTCTATTCAGGCGACTGCCGAGATAGTGCCGCTGACGCTTTATTCCCTGTCCTTCATTTTCACTTTTTATACACCGTTATCCTCTCGTCTCTGTTCAGTTAATTGTGAGGCCTCCTCGATGGCGCAGTGGCAGAGTCGTCGCCTTGTCATCATGGGGTCCCTGGCACATAGTGGTTCGGATCCCACTTTAAACTGTAGATCCAGTCCCGATTAGCGTAACTGTGCATAAAGTTGACTTAAAGCACCAAATCAATCAATCAATCAATCAATTCAGCTAATTGTGCATATAAGCAATGATGAGTAAATAAACAAGCACCCAATCACAAAAAAAGATCCTTCAATTTTCCGCTTCTCATTAACTTCATTCATAGTTTCCAAAAACCTTTCAGCAGAAGTGAATAAAAAAAGCGTAGGTCGTTCCCCGTGACGTAAGCATATCATAATCAGCTGCCTTGTGACTTGAGAAGGAAAGGAGAAACGTGACAGGTTAGAAGTTCAGATTGCAATGCCTCGATTCGTGATACCCACACACATGCTTGGAACCTAATGTCTCGTGTTTCGTTGTTGATAAAAACACAGCAGCCCCAGAGAACATTTGTGGAAGTTGCTCACAGCATGTCCACTGCTCCATTTCGACCTTGAGTTCCTTCGCTGGAATCACTTTGAACTGCATCGTGTGATGTAGGTATATTGGAAGTCAAACGTCCAATCATGTGAACGTCGAAATACATACATCCTTATTATAAAGTTGATATTACAAAATATATGCTACGAATGATGAATGATGTGATAAAAAAATTAATGGAAGTTATTTTCCTCAGGACGTCTAACTGCCAGGGTTCGATTTCCGGGTGGGGCTTGATATACTCTCGGAATTTTTCCCGGCCTTGTCCCCGCATAAAGCGGGTCTGGGCTCACACAGTTTCAAATCTATTGCTAAATGGGGCCAACCCTGAGGGGTAAATTCGGCGGCAGCGTGCTGCTGATCACATCACCTCCAAATGGCCGAGATCGAGTTCGAGAATATGAGGGGTCCTATACCTATATCCCATAAATGTGCCTTTATGGCACGGTGCTATCTGCACGGGGAACTTTACCTTTTACCTCACATTTATCACAATAAACAAGCTATGTTTAATATATATTAAAAAATATAGTTCTGACTGGGTAAAGGCTGTGTAATATCCCACTTTATTTTTCATGATTTTCTGTAACGTTACTAAACACGATATTTATTGCCATATTATTTTTATATTATATATTTGGATTATCTTATATTCCTTTTAGGAAACTGATTAGCGAATGTGTAAAGTGTTTCTCTCCAAGTCCATCAGCCCGTATGAACGATCAGTGTCTCAAAACTACAAATTCAAAAATCTGATAGACCTAACAGATAGTAGGTAAACACATCCATCTCTATCGGACCGTCCGTCTGTCTGGCTGTGAGGGACAAGAGTAGATGCGAGTTGAGACATCCATATCACAGAATCTGTTGACGCTACATCCGCAAAAATAAACACAATTTTACGACAAAGAAAATTCTAAACAATCCCGGTATACTTTATCTCCAATCCAATCCAAAAGTCGGAAACCGCACATATATTTTCTCCAGATATTTTATATTTATTTACTTATTTAACAAATGATGCCACAGAACATTGTTCCATTAAGACATGCATACATTTTGTGCATTTGTATATGTGCATTACATATATCTGTGCATAACATAAATTGTTTCACTAATTCCTATACAGACGAACCCCTCACCCCTTTCTCCAATGAGCCAGTAGGACTCTTTTGAATGATTGAAATGACTGACTGTTTATATCAACGCTCGGATCATTTGCTACTACTTCATTATAAGTTTTACCCATTTTCCACATCGGAGATATATTTACATAATTTGTTCTAGATTTTGGTACATGAAACAAACCGGGTTTCGGTCTGCTTCTCATTTGAGGTACATGATATTGTAATGCAGATACTAACCCCATAGAGTCTATTTTGTTATTTGCAATTTTATATACGTGCTCATCAAATTAAGATTAAACTTTTCTTCAATTTTTTCAATGTTAAACTGCGATACAAGCTCAGAGTACGGATTGAATTTAGGATATACTTTCTCTTCTCTATACTTTATGAACCTCAAGAACTTTGACTGAATCATTTCTATTTCCCTCATATGTTTTTTTTTTTTTTTTGTCCAAGGGCTGCCATATTACCGATGCATATTCTACGAGTGAGCTTACTAGGGAGACATACAAAAATTATTAATATTGATGTACTTTCTAGATCTTCCCCACATATTTTTATCAATCCTAATTTCTTATATGCTTGGTTAACGATATGATGCATATGCTCTTTAAAACATAGATTTGCGTCATACGTGACACCAAGATCCGTGAATTTAGTGACCTTAGCTATTTGTTTTCCTTCCATCTGACACTGGAAGTTTATTTTTATTTCAGCGTTTGTTATAGACATTACCTGACATGTATCAAGATTAAATGAAAGTCTATTATTTTCGCCCCATTGTAGTAATCTATTTACGTCTGCCTGCAAGTCAAGGCTGTCTTCGTCAGAGAAATTGTTCTAAATATTTTTACATCGTCAGCAAATATAAGTCAACGTGATTTCGTAATAATTTTCAGGAGGTCATTAATAAAGAGTAAGAAAATGAGTGGGCCCAAATTGGATCCCTGCGGCACCCCAGAAGGCGTAGGGTATTCCCGAGATATGTATCCTCTATAATTGACAAATTGCTTTCGGTCCATGAGGTAAGATTTTAGCAGCATAATTACGTTTTCAGAAATATATTAAAATACGATAGTTCCTGAAGTAAAATGTCATCATTTACCGAATCGACCGCCTTGGCCAGGTCAGCATAGATACTTGTTTCCTTTCGTCTAATTCATAAGCTACAAAATGTGCAAATTCGGCAAGGTTTGGGATTGTCGACCTCCGCGATATAAAACCATGTTACATGGGAGATATAGCCGGTCGTACGTTGGCCATTATTCTGTCGTACAGTATTTGTTCAAACACTTTGCAAGAAAACTGAGAGAATTTACACTGGCCTAAAACAATCAACGTTCTTTGCATTTGCCTTTTTTGGGAAGGGATTAACTTTAGTGATTTTCCATTTTGATGGGAAGTTGTGATGTTCTAAAATGTTATTGAATATTATACTCAATGCTTTTATTAGCAGTTCAGCGCACCCCTTGACCACATAGGATGATGTCCATCCTCACTGCTTTTTTGGCTTTCAACATTTTAATTGCTTCCTCGATATCATTCAATTCGATATACGATATATCGAGTTGGGAAAGCACTCCGGTTTCGCACTTATCTCATTCAACTATAGAGTACTGTAAAGAATATTCGTACACCGATAGAAAGTAGGTAGTAAATGCATTTACAATATCGTGTCCATTGTGTAAGATTTCATTGTTGTATTCAAAAGTATCACTACCTGAATCCCTCTTTTTATTTCTAATATAAGTCCATACATTATTTACATCTATCCCTATGTTTTCCTCCGTCTCACGGATGTACGCTTTGTACGCTGCTGTTAGCCCTTTCTTTATCTCTTTCCTAAGATTCTTGTATTTCCCTTCATGATACTCTGCGTTGCAATGACCTTTTCCCCACTTTTTGTAATGATATAATTTTGACATTATTTTCCTAATAATGTCACCATTGAACCACACAGGATATTTAGGTACCTTGATGCGTTTCAGTGGTACGCAGTCATTCAAAATATTATATAAAATATCATAAAACGTATTAGTTAGTGTATTGACATCCTCAATATCGCATAGATTTACCCAGTTATAGTCTGTTAATTTTCGATATAAAGACTCGAAGTTCGCTTTTTTTAAGTTTTATTGAATATTTACATTTTCTGTTCGAGTTGAAACATCGACCATTAATGTAGCCATATGCGGTATTAGGAGATAAAGTGCTTCATCTCTGAGGCATGTTAGATACCCCGTGCTCCATATTGGATTCGACATATTTCATTTAACCTTTATTCAAATGGGAATAGGGATAAGTAACACATCAAACATCTTTGACAGTTTTCGAGTTCAGGAGAACCATTATTAAGTACGTAATTTTATATTATGCAGACACTCAAAAACGAATAAAAATCCCTTAAAAAGGATTTCAAAATGTGATATTTCAGAAAATTTCACGTTATTTCGGTACGACACATGATCCCCTTTCGAATTAAAAAATAATAAGCGGATTTGAAGTTGGAGCGGGTATTCTTGTTGCACTCTTTAGTCCAAGACATAATGGTAATGATATTATTGGTTTAACGTTATGCGTTGTCATGAAATTGGCTGGTTCCATGTTTTTGCCTGTTTATACGTCGGTACTTTTTGACACCCCGTAACTTCGAAAGTAATACAGATATCTTAAAACCGGATTTCACCATTCAATTTTTCAGAAAATTTTACATGAATTTGATATGTCATTTGCCTATTCCCATTTTTAAAAAAAAGAAGAAAAACTTTCTATCCACTTTCATCAATTCATTCTCATTGTGTTGCGATTAACCTAGAGAGGTAGAAAAATATCATAGAATAACAAAACAGGAGAAGAAAGTAAGGTATGGACACATAGACTCCTACATACTGCACGTGATTGCATTCACGGTTTATAATATCTGTAGAAATTATATGGGTGTTTCTCTTTCGACTTTCGAATCACCATGAATTTTAAAGTGGTGACGTGACCGAAACTGTTCCAGCTATAAATTGAAATTTGTCAAACCAACCGGACGCGTTATTAAAAATCTTTTATTTCATTGTTGTAGTCATTCACGAAATAATTGGATAGATAGTTAAAAACCATAAAATAGAAGCGTAGATAGGTAGACCTATCAAATACTAGCATGGAGCGGTATAAAGTATCTGGATGTGAATATCCGTCTGTTTATGGGAGGCAATGAATCGAAAGTCAACAATGAAAATATTCTTATACTTAAATATCTTGGACTCAATTAAAGCTACGAACGTGTAATTTGATAGATATTTTAAATAGCAACTTCCATGGGCGTAACTTGAGACCTAACTTGGGGGGGGGGCAGGATCGATTTTTTTTCATCCCATAACTACTGTATTTGTAAAATTATAAAGTTATATTAATATAAAATCAATTTTTAATTAAACTTTTAAAACCATTAATTATTTATTGGAAAATTAACAAGCCGAATAGAAATTTTAAACACACAGCAAACTTTTGTTGTTATACTTAATTTAAACTTAGGAGATAAAAGAGCATTCTTCTTTCTGGTTGCAAATATTAGTCCTTGGGGCTTGTTTTAAGGTGGCCTTCCCCACCTGAAAATACTTGTTTCAAATGGTACATGTTAGAAATTTTAATATTGAAGGAGTTAAGGTCAAACTGTTTCAACAGTGAATAGATGATGATCATGCACATTCGCTGATGCCAGAATTATTTAATATATTGCAAACTGTCCGCACTTAAATATTCAATTTAATATTTTTGATATTTAAAGTAACATCTGGTTATTCACGTGGGAATTTACAAATACAATTGTTGTCAATATTCTTTAAACTGTAATCAAGGGTCCCAGGTTCGATACCTGGTGGAGGCCCATAGTGATTCGGATTCCACTTTAAACTGTAGGTCCAGTCCCGATTATCCTATTAGTGTATAAAGTGAGGTTAGAACAACAACTTAACAAGATAATTTATACGTCACAAAGCATGAAACTTTTCAGATTCGTTGACTTTCTGCTATACTCTGTGCACGTCCCAGCACTTGAGCCGTAGAGAAATATCGACTTGTATGGAAATTTTCACTCTTATATCTTCCACGATTTCATGTCATTTCCGGTGGCCGTGAAGAGCAAGACTTCCTCCATGCCGTAAGGACCACACAGTATTTCCAAAGCCCTTAAATACCTACTTTATAAATTAGACATTTAACCAATGTAGTTCTCTTTCTAAATTTTGTAGTCTTTTCTGTGAGAGGGCGCGATAGTTCGCTCTTTGTATTTCTGCCATTTTAAAGAATAAGAATCGGAGCTCAAGCATGTATATACGATGACGTCCAAATTGTACCTTGAGAGGGGAAGGGGTGATTCTGAATTATTTATCATCATTTTTTTACCCCTGTATCCTCTTTAAATAATAATATTTTTCAAGAAAACTGGCCATGTGCTTTGGCCAGAATTTCAGGCCTTTGAAAAATCTGTGTCATGGTGTGCAAAGTATGCAGTCCGGTGTGAGGTTGTTTGCATGAAATTAGTTTCATCTAGCACAGTTAGCACAGTACAGTAACTATTTTTTAGCGTGTAAAACACGTCGTGTTATTTTACAATTTGTTTGCAGCAAGTTTTGTCACTCATGTGTAGCAGTTAATACCTCTAGTGCATAATGGTTCTATTATTGCACAAGAAAACTATAAATGAGCCCAGCAACTCATCAATTCCTCCTCTGTAAACGATATATATTCTTCAAATACAAGTGATAGAAATGCAATAGTTTGGGCTATCTATGTTGAAAAATAATGGTACCCAGCCACGCAAGAAATGTGGGCTTTAGACGGGAATTCCTTCAGTATTTGGAATCATGTGAGACGTGGCATCCCCAAGAGTATCCGTGAGGTCATAAACATACTATATAGACCATAATACAATTTCGAAGGTGTTTTTATGCATAGCCTATTTCGATCTTTATAAAGCATATAAATCCGATCCGCCACATACCACATATAGCACACAAGTATGAGTGAAGCTTCTAGTTCTAATGAAGCTTCAGGCCTCCCCGATGGCGCAGTGGTAGCGTCCTCGCCTTGTAATCAAGGGGTCCCGGGTTCGATACCCGGTGGAGGTACAAAGTGGTTCGGATCCCACTTTAAACTGTAGGTCTAGTCGCGATTAGCCTTACTGTGCATAAAGTGGACTTAAAACACAAAATCAATCTAATGAAGCTTCAGTTTCCTTTCTTGACGAGTTGCGTCCGAGTAAAATTCATTTATAATTTTGGACCTATTAATATTATTCGTTTGTTAAATATACAAAACAGCAATAAGGCGAAGTATTTAATGCCCAGTAGTTTTGAGTATACAGTGTATTGGTCCTGAGCCTTCGAGGGCAAGAAAGAATGCTCACAGCCTCCTGAACTCACGGAGGTTGTCAATAATGTTTTGAACAGTTCATTTCAAATTTGGAAATGTTCTCGTAATGTTGTTCCTCACACACAAGAAAGATCTAGGTTGAAACTCATGATCAGTGTTCTTATATTCACACATATCTGACAGCACATTGAGTTCTGAACTATTTTCTGTCTCTGACATTTTATGTGTGGAATATACCTCTCTTTCACTCAACACCTGAATTTTTTTTGGGGGGGGGGGGTGCGGTTGCCCGCCCTTGCCCCCGCCAAGTTATGCCTATGGCAACTTCTCTCGGCAAAATGTTCTCAAATGGTTTGTCTGTTTGTAGGTGAGGGTAAACAATTTGACAACATATACCTGTCGATTGCTCAGAAATAATTGCAAATTGGATTGAATGTAGTCTTAAGTCTAGTATTATGGAATAATTGACATGTCGATAACATTGTTTGTCTGTCAATGTGAGTTCAACTATGGATATACTACTTTCTGATTAGTACCCATAGTATAGGGCATTCGCAGTTACACTGTAAACACCGCTCTAACTTCTTTTTACATATCTACGACGTGACATATGCATGAATCATGAACTCATGAAATAAGTGGAGGGATTTTCGCACCTGCATGCTTTACTTAGAATTTCAACCTGAGGTCCATAACGCTATGCTTGATCATTTTTACGTACACTGCTGTTATCCTCTAATCAACCAGCCCGAATAATGAAGCAAATTTGCATGTGAAAATTTAAAACTGTGGGTTAACTTTATTCATGTATTATAATTATGGGCGGAAAATACATAAAATGTGATCTCCATAGTTCGCTTTTATTCATCGTACCTTCATCAACTATTTGTTTCGTTAACGGTAATGTCGAAGTTGCCAAATTCCGAACATAACTGTGGTACAACTTGCTGCACATGGAAGAAAAATATTATTTAAAGTTCTATGTAAAATGAAATACACTAACCGTCGGAGTGGTCAGCGCCAGGGGCTTGAGTATTCTTTCTGAGTATCACTTAATCAATTTCGTCTAATCTTCGCGACTATCCAAAAGTGGCAGAAATTCGAAGTAAAATAAACCAAATCAATCAATCAATCAATGAAATATACTAACTTGAAGTTTACAAAATATATTTACATGTAACTCGTACATAATCAATTTACAATCAATTGATGGAAATATTTTTGTTAATTTGCGGTGATTAGAAGACAGTCAAAAGTTCTACTAATTCTTGACTTTGGTCGTTGAGATGTTCTTAAAACGTGCTCATTAAAATTTCCGAAAGCAGATATTTTGATGCATTAAGGAAGATTCAGGCCAAAGCAGATTTCAGAAGAATAAGTAAACAAGAAACGAACATTAAGAAGCAAGTGTGACCTTCCACACCGGGGCGACGCAATAAGCAGCTCAGTTGCCTGTAGATTGGGTGACTCTCGGAAAGGTTCGTTTTTTTCTATAGTCTAGTTGCACCGTTCACGTGCAGTGAATGCTGTTTTGAAGATTGCAAAGAAGATCCAGGTGTTGTATCCCTTGCATTTTGTTGCTTTGGTACGAAACCCTCTGTTGCTTCAAGCAACTTGCTTGTCTCCTGTACGTACTTGTTATTTGTATATTTTGTATGAAATCTTCGTAACATAAATTTCATAGCCAAGAAAAACCTCGGAGCACTTGTAATGGTCGGATTGAGCATTACTGGTTTTGTAAATATGTTAATTAATTGCTGGCCAGCTACAAGGTGTAGGGTAAAGTAATATGTTTTCCATGTGTGTACTTATATGTTATTACTGGATATAAGTGTATGTGCTCATTGGATTGTGCTTTACTGGATATTAGATTCCCCTGTTTTTTATCACCCCAGTGGGGGAGATGTCTTTCCAAAGACCGTTACAGTGGAATTTTCCAACGCTATGTGGTCCACGTCCACGGACATTTACCCAGACTATAAAAAAGCCAATTAGGCTTTTATAGAAAACAGTGTTTCCCCATGTTTCGACGACGAGGAATGTCTCCTTGAGTTTAGTCCACTTTTGGTGGCTAGACTATTATAAGAGTGTAGCATTTGGTTTAAGCCAACCCCTGTTTGCTGTCCCAAGCCCCCTTGAGAAAAGTTTTGAATATTTGGCTATTTCCGTATTGAATAATTGATGCCCAGAAGAAAGAGTAAAGGCGTGAGGAAACGCATTTGTAATGAACGGAATATAATTTAAGCTGAGGGTAGGCCCGCAGAGATAGTTTTGCTAACTCTGCGGTAAAGGAAGTGCAGATGGTGTAAGCCATAGGTGCGCAATTATATTGATTTATAGCTCTGTTAATTTGGTGTATGCAAGACACACATGGAAACGATATGTAAATATGTATATATATAACAACGTATAATAAACAATATAATCCTACTAGAAATGTTGTTGCTGTTGTTGATTTGGTGTTTTAAGTTCACTTTATGCACAGGAAGGCTAATCGGGACTGGACCTACAGTTTAAAGTGGGATCCGAACCACTGTGTACCTCCACCGGGTATCGAACCCGGGACCCCTTGATTGCAAGGCGACGACGCTACCACTGCGCCATCGAGGAGACCCTACTAGAAATGTTATGATTTGCTGAATTAACTCTAAGAACTACAGTACTGTCCATTTTAAACCAGTTGTTTATTCACTTGATGTACATGCGTAACGAACCAGGGACTAAAAATATAAATTGTTATGTGAAACCCCCCTTTCGTATTTCCGGCTCAAATATAATCTGCTCGCTTGGCACCCAGGGTGAGGTGAAAGGAGGGATTTGAAGGATTAAAGCAGGAAGTAATCCAGAGGGCCGGATAGAAACCAGGGACTGGGGGCTAACCTTTCAAAGAGGGGGGGTTGCACTTTCACACACTGATCCTAGGTTTGAATCTTGGGTAATCGATGTGTGTTTGTTCCGTCATCTGTCTCATCAATTCATCCTTCATCCTCATTGTATTGTGATTAACCTAGACAGGTAGAAAAAGGACGTAAAATAACAAAACAGAAGAAAGTAAGGTATGGACAACAACGTTCCTCCGAATAGAGGAAACCTTTTATTTTGAAAATATCAAAGAGCTTCTGTCAACATTACAGTGTCGCCGAGAAAGATAGAAGAAAAACGGGGGACCGAAATATTTTTTTAGGAATAGTCAAATTTTATTCCCATTAAATATCGCATACAAAATGCATACTTGAGGTAAAAGTTGGTTAAATGACAATGTTTCTTGTAGGGACAATTTTTCTTGTGGGGACAATTTTTCTTGTAGGCTAAGGTATGTTCATGTACGCATGTGTCAAGCATGTGTACGACCGTGAGGTGCCGCTCCTCCACCCTTGTATTCCTCAAATCCTGAATTGTTTGTTATCATTGTAGTGAACAAAGTTGCAAAATTGTAATCAACAGGGTCGTAACGAGTAGTTTCATTGTGAAGCAATTAATCTTCGTTTTTAAAATATGTTCTAGATTTGTGTTTGAACAAGTTGGAGCTAGGGTTGCACTTATAATGTTCTCCATGGGTATCGAGGCATTTAATAATGCCCTGAGTTGTCCTGAAGCACAGCTTCGAACGACATTATGCGGGTGTGTCTACGAAAACCAATCCAGTCAGCAAATCAACCATCAGCTTGTAGATCCACTGTTTAAAATAATAGCTTATACCACTCGCTTATAGCAAGCAACTGAATGTGTAGATATTTGTGCGACATGAAAGCACTGTTTCTGTTGTTGTGGCAATGTTTGTACAATTCAAGATATCGCCAGAGGTTAGAGTAGTTGCGCCAGAGGTTAGAGTAAGTTTAACTTATTGAAACAAGTTCGCCACTTCTACCCAGTAGAGGCACATAATGGTTTGGATCCCAAATTAAACTGTAGGTCCAGCCCCGATTAGCCTTATTGTGCATAAAGTGGACTTAAACACCAAATCAATAAATCAATCAAGTTCGTTACTTCGCCGAAAGAAAAACTAAACATCTCTCAACTTACAGCATTTTGTAATCGCGCAAAATAGCGAAAATCCATTTTCCTCCCGCCTTATCGAAGGCTATGACCCAATTTTACTCAAATGAATTATCACTCTAGTCCTCAAAGGTATACAGCGACTGTAAAAAAATCTGCCTAAAAGCTCTAAATTTACAGTAATTGCCATCTTAGCAGAGTTGTAAGTTTTCTATTTTGTTCCCGCTCCCCTCCCCCCACCACCAATGCACTCAAAAGTAAATTTCTTACAGGCAAATTGTACATCTATTGTTTTTTTTTAAATTTCGATGATTAAGTTCTGAATATTTAGTTTCTACAGAGCGTTGCAAATGTCAAAAATTGGTAAATAGTGAATATGCATAAATATTTACATACATACATATGTACATATAGGTAGGTATATGCATGGATGTAAGGTTAAGTGACGGTTACATCCAATGGCTGGAATCCCTCTGTTATGCTAAATGAAATGTGGTATGTATCATCAGGAAAGCAGGTCAATATTTCTGCCACACCTCTCTTTTTGTTGTTGGTGTTGTTGTGTCCTCACTATCATTTCAAGCTTATTTCTTAAAAAATAAAATAATGCGGGTTCAACCTTACTTTACCCATCTTTGCACACCACTAGGTTTCGTGCGAATTCTTATCTTGTCTTTACAGTTACACAATATTTCACACGCATTTGTTTATGAGAGCTCTGAATTCGTGACAGGCCAGAAGTCGCTAGCAATGCTATGAAGAAAGCACAAATTCCCTTGCTCCTCCAATGTTTGTTTTGATCTGATGGTCCTACAAAACACTAGGCCCCATCTCACAAACAAGGGTGTTCTAGGAATAACCAAAGAGACCCGGGAATTATGAAACATACATTGTTTACATGAATGTAAAATTAAGTACATGTCTGTAAGTAACTCTCAAAGTATCTTGATACAAAGTTTCGTTGCAGTTTGTGTCGTTCATTACAAACAGACGTTTATTATTATTATTGTTATTATTATTTTAGGCTCACCCTGACTCAAAAAAAATAGTACCTTGGGGTAATCCTCGGGAGTAAGGGCGGCCGGAGTGTGGTGCTGAACACATCACCTCCAAAATGGCCGAGATCAAGAATATGTGCTCCCACGTCCCCTAAATTTGCCTCATGCACGGTGCTATATGCGCGGGAAACTTTACATTTTACCTACTATTATTATTATTATTATTATTATTATTAAATATGTGAGATATCTATATGCTCTTTGTGGTATTAGTTATTTCTTCGTTATTTTACGTCGCTTTTCGTTGGTTCGATGTGACCTACAGACTGGGTATTGTTTGTCTCTTTCAGTACGGAATAAACATAACTTGATACGGAAAGCATTGGGTCGCCCACGTCGTCTTCGTGACCGCGTACGTGACTTCATATGTTTAGAAAACAAATTCAGGTTGTTTCCACTTGACGTTGGAAGGGGCGGACTATAATTGTGTTTTGCTTCCATAAAGAATGCAGCGTGCTGTAGAAAATAATTTCTCTTTCAATAGGTCGCCGCAGCATGGGATGAAAGGGAATACTTCCACAACTAGTGTTCAGCTTCAAGGTCTGCATTTCCCTCAGTAATAAACAGATAAGGAAAGAAAAAGGGGGAACCCCTGAAGACGCCCAACCTCCACCCTCATACGTTCAGGGGTAGGTGCTTATTGGCCTTGTGCCTTTAACATAAAGAAGGGCGTCAGATCAGCGGAATTTCGGTTCCCCCGTTTTTCTCTTCCTGCTTCTTTATTGATGGTTTCAATTATATGTATGTACGAGACACTAAAGTTAAATCTAGTTAACTTCTCATGGATATAGAGAACCAAGATTGTTCCGGCGTTCTAGAAACGAACTTGGTTGTAAGATCTTACTTGCTAGTAATTGAATTAAATTAATGGCATCTGCATTGTTAGTAATGAAAACCGCGGTAGCTCAGCTAGCGTCGGTCTACCATGCGAGAGACCCGGGATTTTTTCCACCTGTTCAAGCGGCTCTGGTGCCCGCCCAGCGTCGTATAAAGTGGGTACGTGGAGGATGCTCTGGGAAATAAAGGCGGCCCCACCTTCGGCCGTGATCAAGAAAGTGTGGGGCCCTAACTCCACACCCCGTATACGCCTTCATAGCTTGGTGCAAAGCACAGGGGAACACTTTACTTTTTATGTTAGTAATGAAACAAAGGTTGGGGAGCGGGGAGAATGTGTTAAGACAGAGAGGAAAAAGAGTGGTATTTTAGGAAGGTTATTAATTAAATGAGTTAAGCAGTGTGCAAATTAAGCGAAGAGGGTGTCGGTGATTTCCCCACCACAATAAATTTTATCCCCTGCAAAAGAAAATTATTTTTATCCCTGCCAGAAGTGTTTTTATGCCTTTAAAGAAAAATTTAATTGAAATGATATATTATTCCATGTCTTAACTATGAAAAATAATTTGTCCCTTAATGGTCCAGTCATAAGATTTCCCTGCCCCAAAGTATGCACGAAATTGACAACCTCACCGTGCCGACACAACAGAAACTCAAATTTTCGTGGCATAGTGCTGATATTTTACATTTATTAAATTGTTCACAAGAAACTTGTAAGATTGGCATTAAGTATGAACTTGGCAATATACAGTTTTTTCGTGTATGAGTTTGGGTTTACTTAGAATCAGGGGGGCCGCCAGGAGGTGGGGAAGGATGCTTCATCACCCCTTTATTTTCTTCCTCACGCCGTCCACCATCCCTTGTTCAATTTGTTAAACCATGTCATATTCAGCGTAGAAAGAGGTATTACTGCATACAACAGGCAAGTCATCGATCTTAATCTGACATCAGGCACGTCTCCAAAGGGGGAGGGCTTTGGGGGCTCGAGCCCCTCTGAAAATTTTCTGTTTACACTAGATAAAATGAGGCTTTTAATTTCTTGAATAATGTGATCATAATTTGAGAGTTATAATTATCGAGACAAGACAGAGAATGTTCTATTACTCTCTTATTGTTAATAGCACGTATCCATGGTGGAGATCGGAAATTTTTCTATTTACTTTAGAAAAAAATAGGTTTTTGTCTTCTTGAATAATGGGACGATGACTTAAAGAGAGAAATAATTATCAAGGCAAGACGAAGAATCTTCTATAACCCTGTTGTTCATAATATTGCACGTAAACTTTTCTTGCGCTTTCGGTGTTGTCGCAGCGAACTTGAGCACTATGGAAAGACTTGTCAGCATTTGAAAGCTGCACAACAAAGGTATCGCCACAAGTAGGACGATTCGTTGTAATTTTTAATCTCTGGAAAGCGCGAGAGGGAACGTTCTTGAATAAGAGAAGGAGTCGAACTACTACTGGGTATATTAACGAACCGTTTTCCTGCTGAACGTTCTAGAATATGAGAATATTCAATTTCCCGGTTGATCTGTACAATAGAATCGGTTAATGAGACTTCAGAGATAAGTGTGACAACTCATACAGTCGATTAGTGATCAGTCAGTGTCCATTGGTGGCTTTATAAGATCTAGTGATTTGAAAATGAAAAGTAACGAAGTCTACTTCTAGTTCCAGTTCGGGTCCAAAGAAGGACACAATGACGACAGCGGAACTTCCAGAGTCTCAGTGTAGTGCTAATTCAGGTCGAGAGCCGAAGAGATCGAAGGTCTCTTTCTCTAAAGTTAATATTTCAGCAATACCGGATATTGGAGCAATTTATTAAGAAAGAAATAAACTGCACAAATCAACTGAAAAACAAAGTTCTGATTGATGATTTAGTTGTGACCGGACCAAATTCCGTGTATGCGGTTTGTAACCTTATATAATAGAAAAATGCATATGCATGTGTGAACCTACAACAGATGGTGATATTTCAGATATTGGCTTTGTTATACTTGTTACCCAGCAAGCCTTGATGAGTTACTAAGAGTCTCATGTTCCCGACAAAAGGAGTAGCGGACTAACTTTGTGACGACTGGTGTCCAACTGGAGGATGTTGCAACATCGCGCTACGACGCCAGGGGTTCCGGTTTCGAATACCGGCCTGGGCATGGATGTTTTTGAGTGTACATTCATCAATTTCATCATATCGTCACTTATCCCCATATTCGCAAATTAGCCAAAAGTGGCACAAAAAACTAGTAAAATAAAGCAATTCAATCAATCTTCTGAAGTCTTGAAGATCCAAGTCACAAGGATGGAAAATTAGGGCTGTTTTAAGGTTAGGTGCGAAGGCAGGTGACAACACCCTAAAGGATCATATACAAACCTGCGGGAAGAACGATATTACTTAAGTCTCCAATACGAAATGATAAAAACTTCTGGTGAGTTCATTATAAATAATGTGTCCGAGATAAAGAGTGGTATCCCCAGAATTTTCGGAAGGGAGAGGAGTTATGAATACTATTTTTGGTGGTCAGTCCTCATTTTGCCATATTTGTCTGTCTTTGACGTTCTTTTTTTTAAGGAATACTTTGTCAAATGGGGTTATGACCCCACCAACCCTCCCTTGGGCACGTCACTGTAGACAAGTATTTGATCACATTGGGAGACGAAACATTAGATGTGTTGGGAACTGTGCATTAATTGTTTCTCGATCCGGCTATATTCGAGAAAACTTCCTTTGTTTCGTACCGATATATGACAAGACTGAGGAAGCTGTGATAGGCATCTTTAAACAGCCGCCCCTCGTGGAGGAGTGCTTATCACATAGCGCTACGAGGCCAGGGGTACCGGGTTCAAATCCCGGCCTGGACATGGATGTTTTTTGAGTGTCCATTCATCAATTTCATAATATCATCACTCATCCCAATCTCCGCAAATTAGCCAAAAGTGGCACAAAAGGCGAAGTAAAATAAAGCAGATCAATGAATCAATCACAATTTTGAACACTTGCGAGTGCCTGAATATGGACAATTTGGTGGGTTTCGGCTTTTATAAGAGCTGCAAACATAGGAGGACAAGACACATTAGTGGTGTTCTGGTTCGAATCAGAGAGAAATATTCGAGAACTGCCTGCGTTCAGTTCGAAGCCCACAGTTTGAATCTCGCTTAGTCGAGTGGATTGCTCATTCCGTGCATGTGTAACACCTTCGTAAAAACACTCACAGATACCACAGATGTTTTGATGCCTGGTGAGAAGAAATGGACAAACGCACATACTCAGATGGTTCCGGCACACAATGTTAATGCTTGGAAACAGAGGAGTCGTGTGGTAAAAAATGTTCCGATTTCACGTTCTAATTAAAATGGCAACCTTAAACAGGCGACGATTTAAGGGATAGTTGCTCCCCATTTTTTTGCTTCCTCACTATGGCCTCTTAATGGCAAGCCTTGTCTACGAAGAGAAAGTAAATTTTCCTTGCACCGCCCCTTACCCCAGGTTTTGGAACCCAATAGCCACCACTGGTCTTAAACATGCAATTCTGAGGTTCTATCTATACCTCTTAAAAATATGTTGTTAATGTAAGACTGTTTGCTTGTATAGAGTCAATTGTTTTTATGAGCCATTGTTGCTTTCCATTGTTATGCGGCAATAAAGAGGGTCCAAAATACAGGTTCCGACTGTATTTTTACTTATTTCGGCCCGTAATATCTTGGTTAAACAACACTACCCATTTTTTTACTCTGCATGGAAGCTCACTATTAGCACTCACTGAAATAGCACATAACTTGGATATCGCTGTTAGTAGATATAACCTTTTAAATACTAAATTATTGCAAAATCCGCAACTTTAGAATTAGGCTTTTCTCAAAACAGCAAAACGGAAGAGTAAAACTTGGTATGCAAAGTTTTTTTTTCGTTTTTTTCTTTGTATTGAAGACTCGTAGTGGCGCTGTCGGCCACCAGAAAGCAGTTTAGTAGCAGTGAGGAAAATGGCTACCACTGGACAGCAGAAAGTGTTCTGTATTCTCGTTCAGCTGCATTTCCGAACAAGATTTGTGGTTGAACCGCCTTCTGCAAGTCAATTAGAAAATGCTACAACATTGGTGGAATTGCGTGAGCGCATCACTGCAGCCATAGCCGACGTGGACCCTGACATGCTAGGAAGAGTGTGGCAGGAACTTGATTATAGACTAGATGTGTGTCGTGTAACACGTGGATCACACAGAGAACATTTATAATACGCCAGGAAAAACATTTTGGGTTTTTCAATCTGTGTGTGTAATATCAGTCATTTACGTATCATTACAATGAAATAAATAGACACTGAAATCGGGAACATCATTTTTTGACTTACGTTGTATGTACTCACACATAGAAATAAAAAATCATTGGGGCCTCGTCCTATTTTTGATAGGAAAACATCAAAATGTTAAGAAATGTCAATGTAAATTATCACACTTCCTTCGCTATCAGAAAGAGGAACAGACCTTTCTCCTCCCCTTCTATGTTCCAAATGGAACAGTTCCTGTCTTGAAAAGTTGTGAAGGAGTTTCAGTTTTTCTTTCTTTGATGAGTAGCGTAGTGGTAATGCCACCTCTTTGTAATCAAAGGTCTCCGGGTTTAATGCAAAGTGGAGGTACAAGTTGTTCGGATTCCACTTTAAACTGCAAGTCCACAGTCCCGAAAAGCTTTTATGTGCATAAAGTGGGTTTAAAAATAAAACTCTAACGAACTCTACATACAGTGACATACCAAGGACTTTCGTTAGCCATCTTTTTGCCACCTTTTCCTGCTTTAGACATTCTTTTTACTGTTCCAAAGAGGGACTATGATTCCCTACACCAGAAATGCCCATCCCCCTCAAGGCCCTGAACGCAGTCCCCCAAATCAAGAATTTCAAGGCAGCAAGCATAAGGATTATAGGCCAAAATTCATAACTAAATTCGATCATCATAACCCCCCAATATTATTTTGATAAATATAGTAACTGATTTTAATTTGGATGCAATAGCCTGTCAAGTGGTCGATAGTTATATCTTAAAATGTATATTTTCGACACGCAGAAAGCTAGCACATTGAGTTTTTAGATAATTTGAAATGTCAGGAAATAAATTATGTTCATGCAGTGTTTCTGGACGGGGAATAGATGTTAAAAAGCCCACAACTTAATGATAAGATGGAAAAATCTAACTGGGCACACCACTTGCATACGCATGATTTTTCTTTTCGGAGGCGGCCGGAATTGTAAAGGTAGATATTACATAGCTGCTTCACTTTGTTCTGGGAGAAGACGGGATATAAAATATTTCATAAATATTATTTTCTTGCCTTCCTTTTTAAAGTTGTTCAAAGACAAATATCGGGGGGTCGTTTTAAGGGGAGTTTGCTTTTATCATTTTGCCCTTTCCAGAGTTTTTTACTGCTTTCATTTGAAAAAAATAATTTTCTCAAAATTTCAGAATTTCAAATTTTCTCAAAAATTCATAGGTAATTGTGGAGCTGGAGCACCATCATCTCCCCCAACCCCTACCCTGCGTACACCAGTGGGGCAAACCAAATATTCATGCTGCAGTTGTCTTAACCAAAACTTGTTTGTTCGTATGACTGATTCAATTATCATTTCATACACAGAGCTGTTGATAGTGAAAATAGAATTTGTTGCCTCCTGCAACAAATTTTCCTCTTAGGCTTAGAGTATTTCAAAGTAAAAAAAAATCTGGATTATATCTCACATGTAAAATTCACTTTCTGCGACAAGTTTGATATGCACATCTTACATTACATATTTTTCTGTTGTATCGGGTTCTTTACAATGCGTTAGTATGTAGTATGTTTAGTACAATTATGACAGCACACGGAACAGACAATACAGTAGTCTTTTTAATAGAACTAATTCCTTAAAATGGTGCACCTGCAGGAAGAAATGGCACGGGCCAAGTCCTGTGAATAGGCTGGATGGGGAATAAATTCGAAGCAAAATTAGTGCAATTTTGCCTTTGGGACGCTCGATTTGTGGGATGGCCCGTTTTTCTGTTGCAAAAGCACTTTTTGGGCTTTTAAGAAAGTGATTCACCTAATGAACTGCGACATCGTATCCTAAATTTATATAAATATTCAATCAACACCAAGAATATTGGTCGTGTCTGGCAATGTAGCAGCCGACCTTCGTGGCGGTGTGATTAGCACAGCGCGCTACGACGCCAGGGACCACGGGTTTGAATTTCGGGTTGGGCATGAGTGTTATTTGTGAGTGTTCCTTCATCAATTTTATCATATCATCACTCATTCTCATCGTCGCGATCAGCCCAAAGTGAAAGAAAAGCGACGCTAAATAACAAAAAGGAAATCAAATCGTAATGTAGCTACAGTATAATCCATCACAATCATCTTATCAAGACCCAAACAGGGATAATTGCGAGCAAAGCTAGCGGGAAAATTTTTATATCTACTTAATTGCATACTTACAAGAATATTACATAAATTTAATTTTGCGTCAATACTTTCAAAGGATGCCGTGCTATTTACTCTTTCCCAACTTATTCTCGATTTGCTCATGGACGCCAAAAACGAAAAGGGTACATCACTAAGAAATGGGGTTGAAAAGTAGTACAATATTAAGTAAATGGTAAGACACGAACTACAATAATCATTTCGTATATAATATCACAAAATGTGAACTTTTTTTTTTTTGTGACCTCCAGAGCTCTATGCCCCTTTTCTTCAATCCGCTGTTTTACACTGTGCGAAGCACTGCAAGCGAATCGAGCAAGAAAATAATGAGGGCATTAATTAAGAAACTGGCAATAATACTAATTTAACAAGGAGTAAATATATTTGCACACGGTGCCGCGACCTTTACTCCTTCCAAATTCCAAATTCTCTTATTGCTTCTTCAGCACCCACTTTGTCGTTTCTGAGCTCGTGGCGCCACCGTACCTAATGCTATGTCAAACCATCTCACTCACCTTCATTATCCTAAAGTGGCAGAAAAGTAACGTAAAATAAGGAATAGTTACATGTGGATTTCTTATTTTGTAGTCGGTGCTCTATTTTTCTTCACTACATTTTCATGCATCAGATGTTTGTTTTAGGAGAGAAGGAAGAAGGGCGGATGACTATGACACCCGCCGCCACGCCGCTTAGCGAATAATCCAGAGTAAAATCCACTTTATACATATGATCATCAAATGGTATGGTGTCTAAATAATGATCACCATACGAATTTCATGCCAAAGCGCTAAATATTGATTGCCCCCCTCCCCGAACTTCAAAGTTCGATCCCCCTTATAATGGAAATTCTGTGCCAATCTAAAACTTAACATTACTATCCAATGTATGCCCTCGAAGCAACGTTGGAAGCCAACTCGAATTTTACCTGACTGGTAACCCGAGAACACTTGTTCGAATTGTGTACTTGTTTAAATATTTAAAAAAATATGTAGGGTACGTACATGTATTCCATTCAGACTTTTGTTATATTAGGATATTCCAGTTAACGATTTCCTTGCTTATTTTGTTCAAGGACTCTTGAAGAAAATTGTCCACGGGGGAGGAAGGGGGCTGGAATTAATAGGAAACCAGAAAGCAGCAAGAGCGAAATACACGAATCAGAAAACATAAACAGAAGCTTGTTAGAATAACGAAAGAATACGAAACAGAAAATATAGTTGGGAAAGTCTATTGTAAACGCAGAGTATGTACACTGAAACAGAAGGAGCTTTCAACAAACGCCGACAGTGAAGTGGCTAATGTTGTCACTTTCTAATCAAGGTCCTTGATTCGACCCTCGGTGGAGGGCGCATTTGTCCGGATCCCACTTTGAACTGTAGGTCTAGTCCCGATTAGCCTATATGAGGATAAAGTGGACTTAAAACATACAATGGACGTCCATCTCAGAACTGAAAATCTGCGTTTTACACGTTGGTAATATATCAATTAGTTATGATTGTTGACTACAAAAGTTAAGTGTAAGGCTCAGTCTATAAAATAGATATGTATATATATGTAATGTAAATATATGAAACACTATCCTGAAACATATTGTGCCTAATTTTTTTTTTCTAAAAAAATATGTTTTTATGCCGCAGGAGCGACAATCACTGTGAAATGCTGTGTGATTTGTTGTTCACACAAAACGTTATTGTGCACCATTGAAATTTCTTGCTCATAGTAATGAGTTGGATTGTCTTACAGAGGAACTGTGCCAGTGTCTCCTGTTCAAACAAATGAAAACGTTATTTGTCGTGCTTTTTGCCAAACAACTGTTCTCACCAAGAATTTTTAAATGTTCATGTGTTGCTCAGTTGACCTCCTCTTTTTCATTCAGGGTCTTGTGCGAGTCGTATGTCGGAAATAGGAAGAATGAAGAAGAGTAAAAAATAATGAATTTGATAATCTATATTCATCACCAGATGTTATTAGAATTATTAAATAAAGACGATTTCGGTGGGCAGGTCATCAAGCACGAATGGGAGAAGAAAGAAAACTTACAGAATCCTGGTTGGGAAACCTAATTGTAGGAAACTTATAGAAAGGCCAAGACAAAGATGGAATGGCAATAAATAAGATGCTTATAAAGAAGCTGGTTAACAATGGAGAAACCTGAATTAATCTTACCCATTGTAGGAACGGATAAAGAAGTTTAGGTTGCTGTGACAATAAACTTTCCACTTTAGAGTTTAAGTTCGTGTTTTAAGTCCACTCTATGCACAGTATGGCTAGTCGGGACGGGAAATATAGTTTAAAGTGTGATCCGAACCATTATGTGCCTCAATCAGGTATCCAAACCGGAATCCCTCGATTACAAGGGGACGCTCGCACTTTCCGTTTTAGGAATGACAAAGAGTTAGTTAATATTTTCTAATTACTTTCACTTTCAAAACTTAAAGGTCAACAAATCTCGACTTCTGTGGAATAAAAGTCAGTGATATTTGTGTCAAGAAGTGTAACTCAACTGGTAATGTGAGTCCGAGGGACGCCAAGCCAACACGAGAGAGCGTAGAAATACGTCCAAAGTGCAAGCACCTAGCATAGGGTACATTCAAAGGGATTGCCATGGCAGTTTGTATCACAAAATGGTCGACATATTAAGTTTCACTCGGGTCTGTCAGACACCTCGTTACCTTTCAACGTCTAAGGTAACGGATTCGTTATAATTCACGGGTTAAGCTTAACGCCCACTGAGACGTTGTTAAACGCAGCAACAGAACGCAACAGACGCGTTTCCGACGTCTCAGCGGGCGATAACCTTTAAGATAACATGCAGACTTCTGGCATGGAAATTCCGTGTGTTTCCCTGTAGTGGAAGCAGACAACAGAACTTCTGTTGCTTTCTGTTGCCGCGTCTCAGTGGATGTTAACTTGAAGTTTCCACCGTCACTTGAGACAAATGCTGCGGAAATATTTCATTTCCTCTTATGTGTTTATCACATTTTCCATCACTCTCTTACTTTGTCACCACGGTTAACCAGCTAGTACAAATTGTCAATTTAAGTTGAATGAATTGAGCAAGGAAGAAGCTAGGAAACTGCTACATTTGAAACTTGTTTGAATTGTGTTACATCTTAATTTAGCATCGACATTCAATTATTCCCAGAGTTGTTTAATGTAAAATTGTAGTTGAGACATCTTGGAAATAGGGTCTGTAAGTTTGGTATGTTATGAATCCTCATGATAATATTTAATTCGGCTTCCCCGATGGCGCAGTGGTAGGGTTGTTCCCTTGTAATCAAGAAGTCCCTGGTTCGATACCCGGTGGAGGCATACAGTGGTGCAGATCATAGTTATAAACTGTAGGTTTAATCCCGATTAGCCTTACTGTGCTTAAAGTGGACTTAAAACATCAAATCAACCAAATCGACCTCTACGTAAACACACACAACAGGTGTGTTTCTGCTTGCCATTAACTTCATTCCTAGTTGATACTTCCTACCCTCACATCAGGTTAGCGTAAGGAAAACATTTCCCCTGACATAATCAATCCCAAAAACTCCTATCAAAATGAGAGCGCTTACATCATAGCTGACACGTAAGCAGTTTACACGTTTCCCTGCACCACACACGCGACCCTAAATCTGTTGACCTTGAGTTTATTTGTCGACATCAAGTGACCCAGCAACGAAAGATTTAGCGCGAACGCAGCTCACGTGTCGCCACTTTCATTCCGTTGCAGTGGCGCGACCACAAGGGGGAGGGGCAGGGGAGGCATTGCCCCAACCTTGGACGGAAATGAGTTCTTGGGGGGGGGGCAAGGGGGGCAAACATTGACGGCCAAGTGTACCTGCAATTACCGCTCACAACTTGAAATTTTATGCAAATAAAAATACTTTTCTCAAAATTTTCTTCATCGCTTCGCTCACATTACCTGCTTTTCTTAGTCTTCAGTACCGTAGCTAGGGGGCGGCGGGAGTCTGCCCTGTGCGCCGAACGACTTGAAGGAAAATAAGTTGTAAAATTGATTGATTGGGTTGTGGTTTTAAGTCCATTTTACGCACAGAAATGCTAATCGGGACTGAACCTGCAGTTTAAAGTGGGATCCGAACCACTGTGCCATGTGCCTCCAGCTGGTATCAAGGTAACGATGCTATCATTATACCATCGAGGAGCAGGGGCGGCGCCAGAAATTTTCAACCGGGTGGGCAGAAGCTGTATATTCATAAATTAGGGTGGGCAGTATAAATCAAAGACCGTATATGAGTGTTCCATGAACTCATGCCCGTCCCCACCCCCCTCCAACATATACAGGGTGTCCTAAAGCAACTTCAACAGCGGTTGGATGCTGGTAGATATATAAAAAAACAAGAAACTTTTCTTCATTCTCATAACCTCGAAAGTGCTTAGTTTCTGATCTATGAGCGCTGAAAATCTAACCTGTAAGTACAGTCACGGACACAATATAACAATCTCATTAACTTTCAATGCAATCATTACAACCCAGAAGTGTCCATGACTGGACGTATACAACCCAACTCACAAAACGATCGCTCTGACGTAACTTCCAGGGACGCGTAACAAGATTGCCACTTGAATTGAAAACAACAAACTTAGGAGTCTTATCTGGCAAAATACAAAAGAATAATTATACTTGCGATGTTGTAAGCATAGGTGCGCGCAGAATAATTTATTTGGGGGTCCCTTAACGGAAGTTTCAGTTACCTATCTGGACATGGCTAGCCTATAGTCGTAACTTCATGTTATTTTCACAAAAACTATTAAGTATATCAACATGAAAATTTAACATTATAGAATGAGCATTTGTTATCACTTTAGCACAGGTTTTACTATCACCGTGTCGATATTTTAATAATGAAAGTAAACAATTGAAAATGATAAATACAAGGCTATATCTCTACAGGTACTATCAGCTGAATTACTCTCACGAAGTACATCTTATAATCCTCTACGTCTCTTGTTTCCCCTTTAATACCAAAGAAGTGAGACGAGGATTGTCTTATCGGCGCAGTGGATGATCATATATTAGGTACTTAAAGTATACAATTTAGACTTAATATTCATTAACCCAATCTTTATTACAAAACATATTAGTACTTATACTTTCCAAATATAAATAATTCAACAGAAATGTATATGGATTATCTCCCAGTTAACATAGTTTAATATGTCCCATTTGATAGTCAGCAGTCAGTAAGTAAAGGCTACACGAGTCAGAGCTAATCGCAGCCCAGTCCAAAACCCCCCACAGCCAACCTGACCCGGAGCAATCCACCTAAAAAAATCTAAACTAAAACAATTTCCTTTTCTTGCACTTTTAAGAACTCAAAATAAATCAATGGACTTTAGGTAAATTACACCCGGCCATGAGGGCCTATAAAGGGCGATAGACTGTAATGCAATATACTCAGCCTGTCCAGCCAGTGTCCAGTACGTCAGAAGTCTCTCGTAGTCGGCAAGGATCTGCCACGCTAAACTTCTCGCTCGACCAGCGCAGAAGCCCAGCCAATGGCAGAACCTTCCAGAGTCACCTGTCTGTTGAGTCTCCATCCGTCATTCATGAGCAGTATTACACTATGGGCTTACAAAACAACCTCTCCCCCAAAAATTACAATTTTCTAGCACATAGTGTACTACTAGTTACACATATCTTTTTAGAATTCACATTTCAAACATACTCTTCTTACATAACCGAGTTTCAAGCTTTAGAGCGAGGTTTCGTAATAGTTATAGGGGTTTGCGCATGTCATCCCTCCAACTCCATCGCCTGTAAATATTCAAAAAGAAAAAGAAAACAAACTGGTACCAGTACAAGTTTACAAACATAAACCATTCATTCTTACTATAATACAGTCAACCTACACCAAATCTACCATAATTTACATTTATATAATGGGAGAATCCTTAATTAACCTTACATAGTCAGAGATCTTGCCGATCCATGTATAAAATTACCTATTATTGCCTCTCCTGGGCTCCAAATATCTTTTCAATTTATGTACATGTACTTTGGAACATACCTTGTCATCATCAACTTTCTTAACCAGAACTGAATTCTCTGTTAGAAATTTACTTATAAAATATGGACCCTCGAACATATTAGAAAGACTTTTAGTTATCTTGTCCTCTAAGGAAGATTTAATCTTAGTCCTAACTAATACTTTGTCATTGACTTGAAACGTTATGGGTGCATATCGCTTCTTATACAATTGTTTTCTCTTTTCCCATTCCCTTTGCATATTTCTGATAGCATTTTTCCATTTATATTGCAAATTACCATCTGCTACATTAAAATCCATATCAGATAATTGCCATTGGACTTCCAATGGATCCCACAATTGTCGTCCCAAAAACAATTCCGACGGAGTATACTTCAATGTATGATGGTATGAACAATTTAAACTATACTGTATCCTTTTCAAACCTTCATGCCATTTAGTTTGATCTGCTGAATAATAACATCTCAAGGCAGTTTTCAAAGTACGTATGTATCTTTCACTTAAATTGGCCTGAGGATTGCCAACAGATAATCTAATATGCTGAATTCCATGATTAAATAAATAACTGGTAAATGCATCTGATACAAAATATGAAGCATTGTCTGATACAATCTCATAACAATAGCCATAAGTCAAAAATATATGATCTAATTTATCAATCAATACCCTTGAACTCAATTTCCTAATTGGCTCAAATATACAAAATTTTGATGCTCCATCTATCAGAACAAAAATATATTTATAACCATTAGATACAGGTAATGGTCCACAAATATCTATGTACAACCTTTTCATAGGAATTGTTACAATTTCAGACGTTAATATATTTTCAGGGGTTGTGTTTTTACACTTAGCTCGTTGACATACATCACAAGATTGAACTAAATCCTTAACATCCTGAGACATATGTTCCCAAGTAACGTGTCTCTGTAGACGCTTAAGTGTTTTCAACCAATTACCATGAGATCCTGTTCGCATATTAGTGTGATAATATAATATTAAAGGATGTTTCAAATTATCTGGTACACATATCCTATAAGGAAAATTCTTAGCTTTAGTTCTTTTGTATAAGAAACCTCGATGCAATTTATAATTTGGGAAATTTATACCTTGCTCCATTTGTCTCATAATTTTGGCCAATTCCTGATCTTTCAACATTTCTTTTTTCAAGGTATCGGCATGAAATGGGTTTACCAACATGGCCAAATTAACATTACTAACATAATCAGAATCTAATTCTTCCGTCTGATAATCTCTCCAATCATACATACGAGATAATAAATCAGAAGTCACATTTTGCTTAGAGGGTATGTGCACCACTTCAAACTTATAACAAGAGAGTTTCTCCATCCATCTCGCATATTTGGAATATTTCCGAGATTGTTTAACCATATAACTAAGGCTCATATTATCTAATTGAATAATAAAAGGCTGAATTTTCAAACAGTATTCAAAACGTGATATGGCTTGCATTAAACTTATAAGTTCAATCTCATAAATTGTTCGCTTTCTATCAACTTCTTTTAATCTTTTAGAAAAGAACGCCACTGGTCTCAGATTATTATTTTCATCAGCTTGTAAAAGACAAGAGCCGAATCCTCTCAAGGACCCATCACATTGAATAACAAACGGTTTATTTAAGTCAGGCAATTTCAAAATTACATGTTCTCTAAATAGAGTTTTAATTTTTTCTAGTGCCTCTTGTTGCCTAGAACCCCAATAAAACTTTATTTTGGGTGTTCTGATTTCATTTAAGGGAGCTACTACAGTTGAATACTCTGGAATAAATTTAGAATAAAAATTTAAGGTACCCAATAATCTTAATAATCCTTTTAAATTTCTCGGCGAAGGGAGATTTTGAATAGCTTCAATTCTGTCTGGATCCATTTCACAATTTCCTTGCCCCACAATAAATCCCAAGAATTTTATTCTCCTTTTCAAAAAACAACTTTTATTGGGGGAAATAGTTAACCCATATTCTCGTAATCTCTGCAGTACTAAACGTAAATGTTCCAGATGTTCTTTCTCATTAGCACTATGAACAATTATGTCATCACAAAATAAATGTAAAAACCTTCCCTTATAATCATGAAAAACTTGGTTCATAACTCGTGACATGCAACTTGGCCCAATACTAATGCCAAATGGAATGACCTTATATCTATACTGATTATTGGGAGTTACAAAGGCTGTTACATCTCTGCTAGATTCATCCAAATTTACTTGGTTGAAAGCTCTTTTCAAATCAATAACAGAAAATACTCTCCCCTGACTCAATTGAGCCATAGTTTCTTCCATATTAGCCACTGGGTGTGCATCATAGATTATTTTCTTATTCACTGCAGAATAATCACAAATAAGTCTTTTAGTCCCCCCTGAAGAAGGAATTACAAAGCAAGGTGCTGCGTACGGTGACGAAGATGCTTCAATAATGTTTTGTTCTAATAATTCAGTAATCACTCCATCTAGTTCCTGTTGTTTAGATGGTGGAACAAAATATGGACTCCGGTGTACAGGAACATTATCATATAATTTAATTTTATACGAAAAGTTCTTTAAACGTCCTAGCTTAGAAGTAATAACATCAGAAAATTCACTTTTCAACTTACATAACTGTTGTTCAGTATCCTCTAATGCAAACTGTCCAAAAGATGCGCCAGAAACATCAGAAGATCTGGATTCGAGTCCACGCCTTCTCTCTTGTGTCCTCCACGAAGTCCTAGACTGATTACGAAAGGAGTTCTCACCAATGTTTACATTTCTGACGAAGTTTTCCTGGTTCGCACCTGCTGCCTGCTGGAAAGCTACATGTTGACCTTGGTCAGTTCTCGTGCGCTGATAAGACCGAGCTCCGACACCTCGGCCTGTGCTGGCTGAACCCTGGGCAGGAGAACGTACAGGAAATGAAGGACGATCTTGTCTTTGTCTTTGACCTATATTCTGTAAAACACGAAAATTTTTGCATAAGCTTTCAGATGTCCATTTAATAGGGATTTTCTCGTCACTTCCGGAAAAACCAACAATTTGTTCTAAATAGTTAATCACCATGTGGCACTGTTTCTGAAATCTCACACCAAGCACTAAGTCTAGAGGCATGTTTTTGCAGACATGAAAAGTTGTGGTCCACGATAAATTTCCCAGACCAACATTTAACATAACTCCTTTATTAATATTCATAAGGTTGTTGTTACCAACTATCACTTGCATATCCAAATCCCATTCTCGAACAGTTCCCCTAGTCTTTATTCGATCTAAGAGACTTTCACTAATTAAACTATATGTTGACGCAGAATCTAAACAGGCCAATAAATTCAGATGATTGATTTTACAGTCAACAAACACAGCAGTCACTTTAGTTTCACCACCTTGTCTGGGTCCTATGTCACTACGCAATCCTTGCAAAGCAAATTGAGCACCTCTCACATGCATCGGACACCATCGCTCAAAATGATCACTTGCTGAACATTTACGACAATATTTGGGCGTATAGTCTTTGACTGCAGGACCTTTAGCCTTGAATTGTCGTTCGATATTATGTAATCCCCAAAAATCCTTGGACAAATAAGAAAGTTTTTCTAAAACTTTCAACTCGTTCTGCAATTCATTTAAAGTATTAGGTATCCCCTTTAGATACAATTTTTGGGAATACTGAGGTTTAACTCTATCCACAAGATAACTTACAAATGTACTTTCATCAATATCATACTGTAAAATCTTAGCAGCTCGAACTCTACTTTCTAAATACTCTAAGGGAGTTTCATTATCTCTTTGATTACCCAGTACATATTTATTACATAAATACTGTCTCCCAATAGAAGTTGCATACTTATTTAAGATCATGTGAACTACATCATTCCAAGGGATATTTTCAATTATTCATTTCATCCATAATTTACCCATTTCAGTATTTAATTTTGGTAAAACTGCGAGCATAATCTCGTGAGAAGGAAACATTTTTCTGTCTTTAATACCCTGCAATACATACAGAAATTTATACAGGCTTTCAGCATTAATTTCCTTAACTATAGGTACAGTAGCTATTAATTGAGTCAAATTTTCTTTGGCCATTTCCATATTTAACTTTCTCAAATCGGACCTATTATATAATACTCGTTCGTCTTCATCAGACGACGACGAACTTTCCAAAGGCTTACTTGGGCGTTTATTCACCCACCGAGGTTTACAAGGTACCTTTACGTACGTTTCTACATCTTCCCCCTCCCTTTGTCGTCCTTGGGCATTTTCTGTGGTGTGTGGTAGAGTCCAGCGCAGATAATTCTGCCGTGCAATGCGCGACAGAACTAAAGAAGCAGTGTTGCTAATGGAGCAGATAGAAAAATCGCTGCGGTGCGCCGATGCACAGCTGTTACGTACAACAATAAAATTAGAGAATTCAGGTCTATCTAACGTTGAGTTTTAAACGTCATGCATTATACCAGGACTAGGATTAATATGTACTAACAAGTGACTATGTATGTAGCTACATACATATGGACTAAAAATTCGCAAAATATGAAGTAACACATAAGTAAAATTACCAAAAATGCTGCAAAGAAGACTTCTTCATACGATTCCTTATTTGAGTGATTTCAAACAAAATAAAAAAATATATATATTATTTTTCATTGCATTAATGCACTGGTGGCGTTCTAACTTTTCACTCCCAAAACCCGTATACACTGGTATGGAACTGCAACGGCAGATAATAACATGCCAACGTGTTAAACCGCTACAATTGCACCATAACACTCCTCCTCAAGCAGTATTATTATTTCCTCTCTGAGATCGGCGACAGTCGGTTGCCTTTGTTGTACATTTACAAAGGATGCCGGCTTCCACAACAATAACAAGTACATATACTGCCACTAGACGATAAGCTGCGCGGCTTTTTCTTTTATGAACCAGGGCCGGCGCTAGTCATTTTGCCTCCCTGGGAGGTGGCGGCAGATGCCGCTCTATTTCGACCCCCCCGGTCATTACGCAGCAACGGAAAATTGAAAATCAATATATTCCTAACTAAAACATCAAAATATAAAATAAATAATGAGACTTCTTATGCTATTTCAATACTATTCAGCGCAAAAGAATATCTCGCTCGATCACAGTTTTCAATAGGCTTATTTTTTTCTTCTCTTCAAATTTTGCCGCTCTGGGCGATGGGACGGTTCGCCCTCCCCTTCCGCCGGCCCTGCTATGAACTTGGTCACCCATCAAAGCATGGCAATTTTAACACAGAAAACAATATGTATCGCATTAAGCAGCAAAAATGACAGCCTCCTCTATGCAATTTCTACAAGAACACGTGCCGGAGCCAGAGTTGAAATGATGTTGGAGCCACATAATTGATTTATTTTGAATAATTCCAAAATTATGAAATATGAACAATTTGTTGCTGCTGTTCGCTGCTCTCTTGCCAAAATGCTTTATTGGGATGCTAACACCATGACTGGCTTCCTCCTTCATGAACTCGTGCACGTTGCTTAGAATTTCCCGAGCTTGGCTATGCAAGGTTTTTGATTTCAACTTCGACAGAACTGGAGGCATTATGGAATTTAACGTTCATTAGCAAACACACACTTTTACATAAACACACGCAATACACGCACACAACGTCAAACCGGTCAAATACTTAGTATAAAATAAAAATATGGTGCTTCCAATCCAACAAAACTCACCGCCTCTTTACCTGCTTTCCCCTTCCGTGACAGAAATAGTGCTTCATTATTACAGTTGGCAACACTAGTTACTAGCTAGCCAATGAACATGCACTGCATAAAAGAAGCAACGACTACGCCGTGCTATATTGCCACATTGCCGTCCCTGCTGACCGGTGGGAACCGCGAGCTGGAGCGCTGTTCAATTGTTTTCAATGATGTTTGCGCGAGTGTGTCCAGGAATGGAATGACAATATGGCAACAATAGCGAAGGTTTTCGAGCAGGGTAGAACACGTGATGCTAAGAGAGAGGGAGACGAAACGAAAATACGTTTCTACGCAACGGCAAATTTACGTGTGTGGCACACTAAGGGTCCTACAAATTCATTTAACAACTGCGAAGCAGAATGCTCTCTACGAGTTGAAGAAAGTGGGGGAAAAGGCGGAACAAAATTCCTCCCATCCACTGTTCCCGTAATATCTACAGTATAATAATTCCGAGAGGTAGCCATATTACCGCACCATTTTACAGTCTAACCAAACTAGAAATCTTGATAGCCAATTGTACACGAGTACCAGAGACAGAACCAGCATGAAACCACGCTCTGCTCTTATAATCCTCTACGTCTCTTGTTTCCCCTTTAATACCAAAGAAGTGAGACGAGGATTGTCTTATCGGCGCAGTGGATGATCATATATTAGGTACTTAAAGTATACAATTTAGACTTAATATTCATTAACCCAATCTTTATTACAAAACATATTAGTACTTATACTTTCCAAATATAAATAATTCAACAGAAATGTATATGGATTATCTCCCAGTTAACATAGTTTAATATGTCCCATTTGATAGTCAGCAGTCAGTAAGTAAAGGCTACACGAGTCAGAGCTAATCGCAGCCCAGTCCAAAACCCCCCACAGCCAACCTGACCCGGAGCAATCCACCTAAAAAAATCTAAACTAAAACAATTTCCTTTTCTTGCACTTTTAAGAACTCAAAATAAATCAATGGACTTTAGGTAAATTACACCCGGCCATGAGGGCCTATAAAGGGCGATAGACTGTAATGCAATATACCCAGCCTGTCCAGCCAGTGTCCAGTACGTCAGAAGTCTCTCGTAGTCGGCAAGGATCTGCCACGCTAAACTTCTCGCTCGACCAGCGCAGAAGCCCAGCCAATGGCAGAACCTTCCAGAGTCACCTGTCTGTTGAGTCTCCATCCGTCATTCATGAGCAGTATTACACTATGGGCTTACAATCTGTAGGTTCAGTTTTACCATGTTTTCTAATGCACATTTACCTACTTCATAAAATATATTGCTGTACCTGGTCACTCGATAGTTAATGCCATATGTTACATATCATTTTAAACCGTAGAATTCAGATGTAAGCAAAAATCTGAAAATTGATACACTTGTCATTGAATGAGAAGTGAGAGAGCATTCATGAAAGTCTTATTGGAAATGTTAGAAGGTTGCATTAAGAAACAAGTCGGTCCTCGGGAAAATAATATTTACGGTCCGATATGTGAAGGGGCTCTGCGATTTATCAAGGGAAAAATAATTTATTTACTACGTGATTACTGATTACTATAGTAAAGGAATATCACATTGTTTTGTGGAGAGGGAGAGACTCAGAGAGAGAGAGAGAGAGAGAGAGAGAGAGAGAGAGAGAGAGAGAGAGAGAGAGAGAGAGAGAGAGAGCTGGTCATCTCAAATGAAACGAAATTCCTTATTTTTTTACCACTGATATTATTTTCATTATTTTAATGGTAGTTCAACATATTTTCTTTATTTTTTAGAAGACATTTGGGGTAGCCAGGTACCTTTGTCACCTCCGTGTGCACACCTATGCCTATAAGAAGTATTTACAAACTGGCCAAGACAAAGAATTTCGAACATATACGGACTGAAATTCAAGACACTTTATTCTAAAATGTCACCGTCGTGTTTCGAGTGTCGTGCAGTACCAATAATCGTGAATCGCAAGATGCACTTACGACATGTTGATTAAATGGACGAACTGAGAAATGCAAACATAGTGTGTTCGCCAGCTTGTTTTGTTTCACACGCAGACTGTTATTTATTTATTTCTAAATGACTAATCGAGTCCCTCACATAATACGGGGGCAAACCCCTTACTGAAAATAATGAATTGTAAAAGCTCTTGCAATAAAATGAAAAATATCGTTTAAACATTAATTAATTCGCAGATTAAAACTAATACATAATAACTAAAATCAATCCGATCTGTATAAGGGTGTCACTACATCTCGTCTGCATTCCGAGCGCCCAATACAGCTCAGCGTTTGACATAAGTATGAATAATGTCTTCTTAGCAAAATTTAAAAAAAAGCAAGAACCCGGTATAAATCAAATTCTTAGTTCATTCTGCATAATATTTACCTAAGCTAAAGAAGGACATTTTGGAAAAATATAATCGAAATGTAATAAATAAGTAAATAAATAAAATTGTATGTATTATGTTATGAAGCACAAAGTTCTAAAATTTTGTCCCTATTCTATGTTAGTTAACCACAAGAAAAATCACATTATTACGTAACTGATAGGGAAAATGTATCTGTAAGAAGATTTTTTGCCTCCCTGATGGCATAGTGGTAGACTCGTCGCCTTGTGATCAAGGGGTCTCGGGTTCAATAATCGGTGGAGGCACATAGTGGTTCGGACCCCGCTGTAAACTGTAGGTCCAGTCCCGATTGCCTATCTGTGCATAAAGTGGACTTAAAACAACAACTAGATTTCTACATACGGTTGCTAACTCATCAAGTGAATAATTCTGCAGCTATTTTTCAAACCTACAGAGCTGTTTTATCAAAATCTTCTTTTGTGATTGCTTCTTATTAGAAGAATGAATATAAAATTATTATTATCTATTTTGGATACGATATCGAAATTAGAAGATGACAAGTATATAAAATCGTAATGATGAAAGGGACATATCAAAATACCTCTGTCTTAGTATTTCATTATAGACCTAACTAAAAAACTTTGTGTGTTGCTGGAGGAAGCAACGCTAAGAAGAGGTTTTTATTTGTTTAACAGATCACCTTAATCATACCCAGACCGGAAGCCCGGGGTTGAAAACATCAAGCAACTCCACTCCACCCCTTCTACACTCAGTTTCAGTTACAACTTTTTGGCCAAGTTATGGCAGACAGTTAATTATATTTCTATATTTTTGCCACATTTCAAGTATCTATTTCTTTTCATTATGTGGCACATTTTCAAAGTAATTTTTATGCATCATCCCTGTGAAGATCAGAAGCTACAGCCCTCAGGCCCATAATCCTGTTCTAATCTTGATCATATTTTGCAAAATTTTGCGCCTCCCATATTGCCCTTTAAGCCTACTGGCTGCTTAAGCATACAAGTGGGCATTAGATAACATTTTTTGTTTCAAAAGATTTGGAAATTCCTTTCGCTTTCCAAAGTTAAAGTTAAGGAAGTTGAAAGAAATTAATTAAATTAATTCCATTCAACTTATTATTTACTCTGATTTTTGTAAACCTATTCACGAAATCAGTGTTCCGGCAAAGGACAACAAAGCTTTTTATTGAATGATAATATGTGAACTTGTATGTAATATAGATAATATTCACAAGTAAAATATACATGAAGTGAACACCATAATAAACTTATTTATTGGACCATTCGCATTTTCCCAAGTGTATATATTTTTGTGTCGGGAAGGCACAATAGTTGTAAGAGATAATGCATTGGCGTCCCGTGAAATTGTTTGAGCCCTATTAAATCAATATTGATTTCAGCCTGCAAAAAAATTGGATCAAAAAATTTTCTTGCTCGCTTTGCTCGCAATATGTCATTGTTCTCTGTAATGCATTGTTAATTATCAGACAGAGAAATAAGCAAATAACCAACTAACTAACTCTCTAGCCTTCTTAAACCCGAAGATTCATGGCTGCAGCAACACAGGCCTTCCATCTGTCCCTATCTTGAGCAAGATCTATATACTCTTTTCCATCCCTACCGATTTCCTTTAGGTCTATCTCAACGTTGTCCCTCCATCTTCGTCTTGCCCTTCCTACAGGTCTCTTACCATCAGGTTTCCCAACAAGAATCCTGTAAACTCCTCTTTCCTCTTCCATTCGTGCCACATGGCCTGCCCACCTAAGTCTTCTTGATTTAATTATTCTACATTGTAATAATATCTGGAGATGAATACAAATTATGTACTTCTAAATTATGTAACCGTCTCCACTCACCTGCCTCCTCATCCCTTTTAGGACCAAATATTTTCCTAAGGATCTTATTTTCAAATACTCTCAATTTATGTTCCTCTTTCAATGTAAGGACCAAGTTTCACACCCATATAATACTACAGGCAAATTTACTGTTTTGTATATTTTAACTTTTAGTTTCTTAGATATTAAACGAGAAGACAAAAGTTTATGAAGAGAGAAGTAACATGCATTTCCTGAATTAAGCCTACTTTTTATTTCCTCCTTAATATAATAAACTAAATATATGCTTACAGGCCGAAACCAAGTGTTAGGTAATAATCAAAATCTAATTATTGATAACAACTCGTTTGAACCAGTTTCCAAATTCAAATACTTAGGAGTAATATTAACAAGTGAAAATTGTATTAAAGAGACAGAGAAATAAGACTTGTCTTAATTGATTTTGTTTTAAATGCATGAACAATTGTTTCGAGGAAAGGGAGCGTGCACATTTGAGAGACAATTTATGTAATTTTTGCTGTTGGTTTATTGTGAGATGGATGAATTGGTTGCCTAATCGATTTAAATAATATAAGTTGTATATAATATGTATTAAATAAACTTTTAATATGCACACAATTTAGTGTCCACGTCGCTCCATGTTGCATATATCGTCGGTGAAGGCGCGAAGTGTTGTAACTCGAAAAATTGCGTTTTTGAGTTATGACTACCTCCTCTGTTACCTGTCAAAATTTCGTAGCTGAATTCCCACTGGTTCCGGAGATTTAAGCACCCTGCAATTGGCGTATCTTGAAATTTTCTGCACAAAAAAAATCTGAGAAGTTGCTTCAGTGGCTGCTAAGAAATGAAGGCGCGTACTGGCGTAAGCTTAGCCTATATCGGGAAACAAGATATACGATTTACGAAATATTATATAAATTTATATAAGATTTATGAAACAAGGGTGAATCATACGTTAGTCCATACACAAAAAAGTTAGTTCCAGGGAGTAATCTGAAAGTAAAATGTGATGGAAAATGTGAAAAGTTTGGTAAAGAATGCTTTAAAATCACAGATGCGGAAAGACTTGAAATTTTTAAGGACTTTTATGCAAGTGGCGACCTTCAGCTTCAACGAGAATTCGTCAACACATATGTAAATGTTTCTGACGTTAAACACAAAACTACGCAAAATGAAGAATCTCGAAGATCAAAAACAAATCATTACTTTTTACCATAGAAGGAAAGAGAAGTAGTATCATTGTGTAAAACCATGTTTATAAACACACTTTTAACACCAGAGAAAACAATGCGAACTGCTCTAGCCAAAAGAAGATGCTCAGGTGTCATTGAAAAATTGAAAATAGGAGGAAAACTTTAGACCCTACTGGAAAGGGACAAAATAATAGAGAAAATAATAATAGAACTCATAAAGAGATTCCCAAGAGTCGATTGATTGATTGATTGATTTAGTTTATTTTACTTCGCGTTTTGCGCCTCTTGGCTAATTTGCGAAGATGGGGAAGAGTGATGAAATTGATGAATGGACATTCACAAACAATCAAGCCCGAGAGGGATTCGAACCCGGGACCCTTGGCGTCGCAGCGCGATGTGCTAACCACTCGACCACAGGGTCCGGCCCCAAGAGTCGAATCTCACTACTGCAGGAAAGATACACAAAGACAATGTCTTCATTCGGATCTGCCAAAAAGCAAAATGTATAGAATGTTTATTGAGGATCATAAAGAGAACATCACCCCTTTACCAACTTATCAGACATACAGAAAGATATTCAAAAGCATGGCCTTTTCTTTTCATTGACCGAAAAAGGATACGTACGGTCTGTGTAGCAACTTTCTGGAAGGAGATGAGTCGAAGAAAAGCGAACTAGCTGATAAGCATCAAAAACATATCGCCGAGAAGGATGCTGTAAGAAAGAAGAAAATGCAAGCAAAAGACACATCGGACCTTCAATGCAAGACTGTTGCTTCAGTGTTTCATTTTCAGCAAGTCATTTATTTTCCCATTTCAAATGAAATAAAGTTATTTTATATAAGACGATTATGCACATATAATATTACAGTCTATGATCTGAAGACAAGGGAATGTCATTGTTTTGTTTGGCACGAAGGAGTGAACCACAGAGGTGCATGCGAAAATCTCCACTTGCCTAAACAATTTTCTTCATCAATTGGATGTAAAACAGGTTGAAGATGTTTACTTGTTCGCTGATGGTTGTACAGGGCAAAATAAAATCTCAATAGTTGCAGCCATGATGCTCTACACTGTTATTATGTCTCAGCATATCAGTGTCATCAATTTAAATTTCTTTGAATCCTACCACGGACAGAATGAAGGCACTAAAATCAACTGGAAATGTATTCATTCCAGCTCAGCTGCTACCAATATTTAGACTTGCACGATCTGATAAACCATACACTGTGCATTCCCTTCGATGCATGAATTTCTTAGATTTCCGAGATGTCGCATAAAATGTGAGGATCCTATCTGTAAGGAAGGATGATAATGGTGAAGGAATTGACTGGACAGGCATACGATAACTAATGGTGATCAAGGATCAACCAGATAAAATTTATTACAAGGACAGCCATTTAAATGTGGTTTATCGAAGTATCTCGCTGCAAAGGAAAGTTATATTCACCAAAACTCCAAAGTGTCTTCACTCACATCCCCCAAGGATTTCATCACAGATGTATGCAGATTTGATGTCTTTATGTGAAGGAGATACACCTGTAGTGAGCGAACCTGAGTTTGTGTATTTCTACAAAAATCTTCCACACTGAATACCATATAAAAAAAATATTGAAAATATGCTATTGTACGAGCCTTTAGAGTCCCATAGTTATTCTTAGTTACAAGTACAACCAGAATTCATATTATCTTTGTACTGAAGTGTTACTATATCTTGAATTGCATTAAAGATAAACCATTATTAAATTTCTGTATTTTATTCACTTCTTTTAACTACTATTTTCAACAGAAATGGATAAATAGACGTGAATGTATGGATCATTTTTAAATAAAAGACTAAAATCAATACAACTATTATTAAATACTTTATATTAACGGGAAAATTAATAAATGTATCTCTACATACCAAAAAGATTATTTTTTTAAAAAAAAATAAGGAGGGCGTAACTTTAATCACAATCTTTGAAAAGAAAAGGCGAAGGGACGTAAGTGATTCAAGCACATTCCAGCATTTTTCTTCCAGCAGAAATGAAAACATGTTCAAAATGTAACTTTTTTCCCAGATATAACAACAATCATACACTTATTGTACAAATTTTTCAATTGATATAATAAATATCAAATGAACACGATGGTATTATGTTTAACGAAAAACTTTAAATCGCTCTCCTGAAAAATCATAAAAATCAAGATACGCCACTTCGTCCCTTCACCAATGATATGTGAAACATATATCGTGCACGAAAGTCATACATGTTAATGTAAAAAATAATTATATTTGGAATGCATTTATCAAGCATTTTCTGTCTTTGAAAAATAGTTTGTGTAGGCCTACTTGTTTTCCATTTTTAATGTGAAATTGAACGTGTTGAAAAATGATTCAAATCGTTTGTTCGAACACAAATGCTTTAGCATCAACTTCTACCCCCTTCTTGAATAATTTACGAGGGTAATAATGTCTTTGATACTACTACTACTACTAATAACAATAATAATAATGTTGGTCCCGTGTTCGAATTCCGGCTTGGGCATGGATGTTTGTGAGTGTCCATTCTCCAATTTCATCCAATCATCACTCATCCCCATCTTGGCAAATTAGCCAAAAGTGGCACAATAAGCGAAGTAAAATAAGGCAAAGTCAATAATAATAATGTTATAATAATAACATTATTAACATAATTATTATCAGCATTATTATTATTATTATTATTATGGCACGTTTATCCTGGTACTTGCCCCCCAAACAAAAATTCGTGGTTGCGCCTCTGTTCCAATGGGTTTCTTTCTGAGATCGATCCACGTTCAAGTGTTTCAGATGTTTTTGAATTCAGATATTTAATATTCGTAATGCATCCAACGAGTTTCTTTTTTCCAAAAACAATTACATTGTCAATTATGAAAAATATAACCGGCTCCGCAGCTCGATATTCTGGCGCCTTACCCACGGTTACCCTCCGCCAAGCACCGACATTTTACATACGTTCTTCGATATTTTCTTCTTATGCCACAGTAATGATATCCCCCCAGTTAAGAAAATTCTAACAAAGCATCCACGACAAGGATAATTTGCATACGCATTCCATCACCTACCGCATTTTCTCAAAATTGATCCATACAACTACAAGCATTCCCATATCTTTTCCCCAACTGGGCAAGGATTTTCACTTCGAGCACTTGGGGGCAGGGTAATATTTCATATCATACCCTTCAGTCATAAAAAAATACCTTGACATTTTATTATTATCATCATTATTGTTGTCGTTGTTTTACAAATCATAAAATTTAATTGAATTGAAAATACCGTGGCGTTGTTGCTAAGTTCAGACTTGAGTCCTCTATTTAAATATAAACTGGATTCGACTTGCTTCCTTTCCATAAACATTATCATTTATTTTAGAAACAGTTCAGTGTCTTTTTGTATTTCTTCACAATGTGTATATCAGAGACTAGGGTCAATCCGATGGCGTAGTGGTAATGGCATGGCCTTGTAATGAAGGGGTTCCGAGTTCGGTAGTCGAAGGAGGCAACCAAAACTTCTGATACCACTTACAATTGTCGGTCAAGTCCCGATTAGCCTATCTGTGCATAAAGTGGACTTAAAAAAACAAAAACTCAAATATCAGAGACCACTGAGTCTGATGTCTTTCAAGACATACCTTGTCCACGCAACAATTTCACTATTCAAATGATATTAGGTGTTCCCAGACATCTCAGGTAGGTCAAGTGCTTCACTGCCCCCTCCCCCCCCCCTTTCCCAATACGAGCGCGAATTTTGGAGTAAGGAAAGAAATAAAAGCTCATTAAAAATAATATGGGTTATATTTAAAGATTCGTATTTTGCATTTCTGATTTTAACAAAAGTTTTAGCATATTTAAGAATATTTCAGTCAGAGGCACAACCACGAATTATGTTTGGGATGCAACCACTAGGATAAACGTATCAATAATAATAATAATAATAATAATAATAATAATAATAATAACACGATTGTAATTAATATTACAATTTTATTATTATTAATAGTAGTAGTACCAAACACATTATTATTCACGCAATAAGGGGGGTTAGAAGTCGGCGCCCAAGCAATAGTGTTGGATCAAACTATTTGAAATATTTTTTCAACACGTTCAATTTCATTAGCTAATAATGAAAAACAAGCTCACAAACTGCATTTTTGAACGACAGAGAATGCATAACGAATTTAATTCTTATGGCGAGCGAAGTGAGAAAGAAAATTTTTAGAACCAAAATTGTGAAAACTGAAAATAATATAGATTCTCTTTTACATTTTTTTTTTTTCATTTGTATCGTTTGGCTCCTATGGTTGACTCCCGCCGCCCCTCTAGCTACCTACGGTTCTGAACTTGATTAGACTGTAAGAAAATTAGGTATTGCGAGAAAGAAAAATACGAAATGTATTTTTATTTGTACAAAATTTGAAATAAAGGGGCGTAGTTGCCCTTCTTCACCCCCGCTGGTCACTGGTGACGGAAAGTGGGTCCTCTATGACACTCCCAAGCATACCAGACATTGGTTGTCGCCACGTGACACTGTTCCTCACACCTCAAGACCACCTCTGCACCCACGAAAAGTTATGCTCTCTTTATGGTGGAATTGTCGGCAAGTGATACATTACGAGCTCCTTCCACCTGGTCAGACCATCACTGCTGAACTCTACTCTCAGCAGTTGCAAAGGGTACACCGTGCATTGCGGCTGAAGGAGCTGGCATTGGTGATTCGCAAGGGTGTGCTGTTCCTGCACGACAATGCCAAACCACATGTGGCAAAGAGGACCCGAAAAACCCTTCAGCAACTTGGCTGGAAGACACTGTGCCATCCACCATATTCACCGGACCTTGCACCAACAGATTACCACCTGTTTCATTCCCTCGACAACCACCTCCGTGGTAGATCCTTCGCAAATGAGGGAGACCTACGGAACGCACTCACGGACTTCTTTGCGTCCAAGCCCGCCGAGTTTTATCACCAGGGTATTGTGCAGCTGCAGGAACTTTGGCAAAAGGTGTTGGATGCTGATGGAGATTACTCGAAACCTAAAGGTACGTACCGTCCACTGTATTGCTCTTTGTTTATCACTGCTCTAGAACAGCAAGAACTTTTTTTGGTTACCTTGTATTTCTTTGGTTGCTGCGAAGAAAAACACAACGTTTACGTGCAAAATATGAAAAAATGCCACTCAAAAAGTTCAACACGGACTACCCAGTTTTAAATTTTAAATACCGAGATCCGGAATTTCTTGCACGATGAATAAATTTGTTTTTAAAGGAGGTATGAGTTCGACGGGACGACCCCGTCTCCAAGATGTCTAAAATTGACAAAAAATCACATATTATGAGACTAAATTGCAATTTCCTCTACAGATGTCATAAAACGAGAGCTCTCCTCCCTAACACCTTACATTTAGCAAACAGTACTCGTGGCGACGCTTCAGATGATTCTTTTTTCAGGTGACTGTTGCTAGTTACGGGGATCAACGTTATGCGATTATAAACTTCCCTCTGCTACAGTTTTTCCATTTTCTGCGCCGCGTTTTTGTGAGAAACTGTCGGTTGACTAGTTAGCGGCTCTACGAGACACTAAGCAAATTCAGGGCCTCCCCGGTGGCGTAGTGGTAACGTTGTCGCCTCGTAATCAAGTCCCGGGTTCGATATCCGGTGAAGGCACATGGCACAGTGGTTTGGATCCCACATTAAACTGTAGCTCCAGTCCCGATTAGCCTTTCTGTTCATAAAGTGGACTTAAAACAACAAAAAATCAATCAAACTAAGCAAATTCATCTACCAGTGACTCTCGGTATAGTGTAATGTGCAATGATAAATAGGAGAACGACAAAACTGCCGGAGAATGGGCAAGAGTGTACGAATGATCTCAACAGCTTGGCGAAGAACGCCAGTTTCTCACGAATGAACCGCGTGGACACATTTGTCGGACTGGGATATGCAAGATGTTCTTTATGTGAATTTTTGGGGAAAGGGTCATGAAATATGCCCAGTTTTCCTGCACGTTGATGAAGGGTGCCGTGTAATGACATTTGCATAAAAAAGACGTTGATGTTGTCTGCAAATGTTATCCTTCACAATAACCTCCCCACATTGTCAATTTGACAGCAATAACTTTCCGAAAGGGTTTTGCTTCATGTTCTTACACTCCGGGCTAACTCTTAGTGAATATCAGATTTATTTGAGCCGCTTAAAGATAATATGAGAGGGAAGAAATTTTAGACAGATGAAGCACTGACAAAAGATATCAAGATATCCTGCAGTGGCTATGGCAGCAGTCTAGTGTCTTCAACGCCAAAGAACTCACGGAACTGACACAGTGGTTGCAGCTATGCCTGTATGCTCATGGAGATTCCTTTAAAAAACTCACGTAGTTTTGTCCTTGTAGGACTTGTAGTCTTGGTCGGTCAATCCTGAATGACCCTTGCAAATGTGCTGTTTGAGAAAAGATCAAACTAATTCCATCTGTATTTTTACGTCGCTTTTCTGCCAATTTAGCTAATCGCAACGACAAGGATAAAATTGTGAAATAGATGGAAAGACAAAAACACATTATGACTTGACAAAGATTCGAATCCAGGAATTCTGGCGCTACACTTACTTCTCCGCCACAGAAGACGACCAAGCTATTTACATTTTTCAAATTATTTAGATAATATTTTCGTTCACTGTAAATTAATGGAAAGACCAAAAATCATCAAATGAAATAGGTCTACAAGTTAGATAAAACTAAATTAATGCTTACTGGAAGAAAGCAATGTTTCGTTTCTTTTCCTTATGCCTCAGACCTCCCCGATGGCGCAGTGGTAGCTTCGTCTCCTTGTAATTAAGGGGTCCTGGGTTCGATACCCGGTGGAGGCACATAGTGGTTCGGATCCCACTTTAAACTGTAGGTCCAATCCCGATTAGCCTTACTGTGCATAAAGTTAACTTAAAACACCCAATCAATCAATCAAAAACCTTATGCCTCAGTTTGCACAATTTCTTTTGGATACTTTATTCTTTTTCCCACTGTTTCTTTTACTTAATGGGTGTGAGTGATCGGAGTTTATGGGTCCGGGACGGGATAGATACGGTATGTAAAACTATCCCGATCTTCAGGACAGAAAATTTCACGTATTTCCCGACTAGTTCAGAAAATTTTATCGATAGGTAATGTTCAGAATTTCCTAACACTACTGAAATTATTGAGTTCCACGCACATTTTGTCCCCAAATAAATTATTTTCGGTATTTTGATGCCATTTCTAGAAGATTTCATTTCCGATAATTAAGTATATCCAGAATTCTTATTTCGCGATCATTTTAAATTCCTGACCTATTCGAAATCCCGAAAGTAAGTTAATCATTTCCCGAAGATTCCCGGGACAAGACTTCTGGATCCCGCAAACTGAAGTCTGATTTCCGTTGGGTTACCGGACGTTTTCCTTGATACGTTTAAAAATCATTATGCGACTGGTAGTATGTCAGAGGTCCCAGGTTCGATCACCATGTTCCTGAGTTCGTCAGTCATCCTCATCATTATAACTAAACCTCAACTTCGAATGACGTGAAATAACCAGAATACGTAAACTTTAATAAACAAACATCGTATCCGACGCATAGGCGGGCTGATTAACATCTGTGCATAAATTGGACTTGAATCTAGGGATGTACAATATCGGAAATTTGATATCGCGATATATCGTCAAGAAAATATCGTAGCAGACGATACGATACGATATTATTTCCGTATCGTGATATGGGTGATATATAGTCTCCCTCTGCACAATATATATCGCAAAAATATCGTGACGATATATCGTCTAGTTAATATCGCCTGGACGATAGTTTCTCAACATCGCGATATATCGTCTGGACGATATATCGTCGAACAGTACTTGAATCAATTGAAATGTCGGTTCTGCCAACCGAAGGCTTGGTGTTTTGATGACGTTACTTTGGTCTGAATATGTGTTCCTTGCACCCCTAGCACCCATGGTTTTACCACAGAGAGCAATGTCATAAAACCGGACTCTTTTGAACATTCGTACCGCCGAAAGGACGCACCGAAGACAAAAATAACACTCGCATTAAAAAAAAAATCATTATGATCCACTGGATCATTCACTTCCTTCTTCTTCCTCCATGATATGTGGTGCCTTTCTTTCCCTTCAACATGTTTACAGTTAATCGGATATCATGAGTAAGCAGTTGCAGTCGAAGGAATGTTTCAAAGCGACAAAAAAAGAAAAACATATTTGTTTCCCCGCCATAATGAATTCACACTGGCTTCCTCCTTAGATATAACACTGACATAGTGGAATCTTGAAGCCAGTATATATGTGAAAAATTGATTGATTGATTGAGTTGGTGTTTTAAGTCCACTTTATGCACAGTAAAGCAAATTTGGAGTGGACCTACAGTTTACAGGTATCGAACCTGGAACCCCTTGATTACAAGGCGACGACGCTACCACTGCGCCTTGGGGGAGGCCATTGTGAAAAAGGCTACACACAGAAAACTAAATGCATCATATCTATTGATGCACCAGAACGCATCAAGTGTATTTTATTTATTATTTTGTTAAGAATCAGTTCACATTTGATGCAATTGGTTAAAATATTTTTTGATTATCGTAGAAGCCCCAAAGGACATCACATGATGGAAGTGAAGCAAAACTGCGCCTAGCGTCAGAAAGGGGGAAATCGAGTCGGCAGAACGAAGCAGTACACGCTGCTGTGAAGACTGGTAACTTCAATCGGTGTTCCCTCTTCACGCAATGCCATTTCCTCTCACCTATTCATTGGTGACCGTCTAGCGTCACCACTTGCGCAAGGACTTGTTCTCCGCTTGCTGTAAATTGATTAAATGTGTGAGAAGTAAATAATGCATGCAACAATAATATATTATCATATCATCACTCATCTCCATCTTCGCAATTAGCCGAAACTGGCACAAAAGCGAAGTAAAATAAACTAAATCAATAATTTAATCTTAAATAAGTTATATGCACTAAATGTTACAATTACTATTATTTTGATATGTAAAGTTACATTTTAGCTTCCTTGACTAAAATATTGATTTTATCCATGCGTTATGTCGCCCCTCCTTCCTTGGAAAATTTTTAAGCCACCCTATATTTTTTGAGGTCATCATACACTTCCTCAACATAAGATAACAACATTGTGAGGCCGCTACTCACTTGTGCACCAGAAGTAATAAACCTTGTGGGGACATCATACACTTGTTCAACAGAAGATAGTAACCTTGTGGGGCACTACTCACTTTGCATCAGAAGTAATAAACCTTGTGAGGACATCATACACTTCTTCAACAGAAGATAGTAACCTTATGGGGACACTACTCACTTTGCATCAGAAGTAATAAGCCTTGTGAGGACATCATACACTTCTTCAACAGAAGATAATAACCTTGTGGGGACACTACTCACTTTGCATCAGAAGTAATAAACCTTGTGGGGACATCATACACTTCTTCAACATAAGGTAACATCCTTGTGGGGACACTACTCACTTTGCACCAGAAGTAATAAACCTTGTGGGGACATCATACACTTCTTCAACATAAGGTAACATCCTTGTGGGGACACTACTCACTTTGCACCAGAAGTAATAAACCTTGTGGGGACATCATACACTTCTTCAACAGACGATAGTAACCTTGTGGGGACACTACTCACTTTGCATCAGAAGTAATAAACCTTGTGAGGACTTCATACACTTCTTCAACAGAAGATAGTAACCTTGTGGGGACACTACTCACTTTGCATCAGAAGTAATACACCTTGTGAGGACATCATACACTTCTTCAACAGACGATAGTAACCTTGTGGGGACACTACTCACTTTGCATCAGAAGTAATAAACCTTGTGAGGACATCATACATTTCTACAACAGAAGATATCATCCTTGTGGTGACACTACTCAATTTGTATCGACAGGAATTTACCTTGTGAGCACACAATACACTTCAACAACAAAAAGTAAGCTTGTGGATCGAAAAGTTTCTTAAACGTATATCGAATTCCTATCGCGAATTGAAGCCATGACTTCCTTATTTCAAAGCATGCTAGCACATAAAGTAAATTGATTGAATTTGTGAGATGTAAATAATGCATTAAAGAATAATATATTATCATAAATTAGAAATGTACATAAATCAATAATATTAGTAACAGTTACTGTTAGTATTTTCATGACGTGTAAATTTACATTTTAGCTTCCTTGAAAAATATATTGACTTTGCCCATGATACACCCCTCCCGCTTCTCCTCGGAAAATTTCTAAGCGCTTGTATACCCTTGAGCGCACTATATATTTCTTCAATGGAAGATAACAACGTTGTAGGGACACTACTCACTTTTCCATCAGAAGTTATATCCCTTGTAAAAGCACTTTTTAAATTATTGACTAATTTAATTTAGTAACACTGTTGAGCCTTGTTTCATGCCTTGGTCAGCATTGTAATGTTTAATTGACTTCAGATACAAATTAACATTTAACTTAAAGCAAAGCATGATTCGAAATGTATATAAATTAAACACAAATAGTTTGTGAGAACAATGAAAGATACTTTGCACATATATCACATTTTGCATCGTTTCTTTCTGGCTTTTTTGGCTAATCGTGACGATTAGATAAAATTGATGAAGTGACACTGGAAGAAAATAATCGAACTCAGAACTTTATTGAATCGATTTCGAGTCCTATATCCCTCTGCATGATTCCCACATCATATCACATGGTATTATTATTATTATTATTATTATTATTATCGTTAATATTATTATTATCATCATTATTATTATTTGTAATCCACTTGCTATGTAGCTTTTTACTTTTTGTCTTCATTTTAAAACAGAGAAGTTTGCATTTCTTCATAAAATAGCACAACACTCGTTATTATAATTATTTTGCTAACTTTATTTGTCAGCCACTTATTTACATCCAAAATAATTTTACCAGTGCTCTTGTGTGCGTCAGATCTCTCCTATTTCATGTAACATCTGTTTCTCTTTTCCAGTGATTTATTCTCTGCAAGACAAGTATTTACGATTTTGTTTATGAAAAATATCATAAACGACAAAAACTGCAAACATCGACACAGACTAAAAGTATTTCCTCTCTTTTATTGTCAAGTACCAACAGGGTAGCATTTTCAAACTTATTTACACATCGGTCCCCACAGCGTCTGTACAGAATCAATCGTGTGTATGGAGTGTATGTGTAAATTTTCATATATCTAATGAACCTTGTGGGGACCCGAGGCCACCTGATTTCACAGGCCTTGTGGGTACTGGTGTCCCCACAAGGATAGGAAACGTTTTTCTTGTATAATTTGCTCACGATGTAGGTTACTTTTAATTTTCAGGAGTTTATAGTTTTACTGTGTTATTTGTCACATATTTTCAACAAACACATCAGACTACGACTGTAATTTCCCCCGGTCCCCACAGTGTATGTGCACTAACAGAGTCCCCACAAGGTAGCATATGCACGTATGTGTGTGTGTGTGTGTGTGTGTGTCATAGAACATCACTACTTCCAAACAAACTTGATGTGGCTCTTACAGAAACATCTGTTTTTGGAGTGGAACGATTACGAAAAGGTTTACACTGGCCTCCCCGATGGTGCAGTGGTAGCGTCGTCGCCTTGTAATCAAGGGGTTCAAGGTTCGATACCCGGTGGAGGCACATAGTGGTTCGGATTCAACTTTAAACTGTAGGTCCACTCCCGCTTAGCCTTACTGTGCATAAAGTGGATTTAAAACACTAAATCAATCAACCAACAGAAAGGTTTACTGTTTCTTTGCAAATCTTCAATTAATGTAAAATTTAGTATATAAAAACATAATTTTGCTGACTTTCTAACTTGAGATTTAAAGACAAATTATTACTTCGAATTCTTCATTAACAATAACAAAAGTGATATAAAATATTGGATAAAATTCTTGCCTTCGCTGAGAATCAAATTAGAGATGTACAGGTTAGGAAAGTGGAGGGAGAATTTCCTGGAGTCTTCCCCTTCAATGTGAACGGTGCCTCCTACGTTCTACATTCCATTCAAAATTTCTTCTTAGTTTCAGATATATTTTGCATCCCCTATAGCATAATGGTAAAGGTGACCCTTGTAATTTAAAATGTCCCGAGTTTGGTATCCGGTGGACGCCTAATAGTTAGTTCAATCCCACTATAAATATAGATCCAGTCCCGATTAGTCTATCTGTATATAAAGTAGACTTAAAACAGAAACTCAAGATACTCAAACGATTATCATAGGGTTGGCGGCGGTTGGTGCAGTGAGAGAGCCCCCTCTGCTCAATCAAAATTGTGAAACATAAACTTTTCAGTCAGTAAAACCATCGTGGTACGAACATTAACATTTTTGTTTCAATTTATATTCGACGTCGATCTTGTTCACCAGATTACCAATTGTGATAACTTTTCTCTTCTTTAAAAACTACACAAGGAAACAAGTTGAAAACGTGAATTGGACAAGGTTTCTTCTCTAGAACTGATTTTTAAAAGACCATGTCTTAGAGATGCTCTGAAGGATATTCTATTCTTAAAACGCCAATCAGAATAAGGGATCAGCACTTATGTATATTTTCTCCCGCAGGCACGTGACCGGGGTGGCTGAAGACCGTTCCGAAATCCTACAAATATGTAATTAAAATAGGGTATAGCGGTGATTAATTTTACTTACATTAAACATCTTGTACAATAACTTGTAATATACTGAGAAATTCATCTTCAGGGGTTCTATTCCCCACTTTTTCGCCCTTAGATGGCAGCTGCTGACAAGGGATGAACCTTCCCCCCGAAAAAAAATTCTGGCTACGGGCCTGCTGTTCTGCATCGTGACTGTATGGTCCGATGCATCATGCTTTGAGCTCCGTCTACGGGACGCGCGCAGGTTCGAGTCTCTTAGGGGAAACGTATCAACTTTTCTCCTGAGATTTCGGCCTGTGTATAGGACCGGTTGCCACCCACCATCGTGAGGAGATTGGGAAGCTATGAATGAGTCACGGAAACCTACAACAAAGATTAGGGGTTCGTCGTGCTGACCGCACATAACTGGTTGGACTGGAAGTGAGGCCGGCAGTCGGTAGGTGGGCTCTGGCCCTCAGGGGCTGTAGCACCACGGGTTTACTTACGTATATTGGCGTAGCCATGTGTGGGTCCACAGAGGCTCGGCCTCTCCTCGAAATTCTGTCACTTTATTTTGACCAATTCACTGGGATTTTTTAAGGAGTACTTTGTAACACGTATAGTGCTGATCTTGAAGTTCATACTATCATTAGCCCGACCCTGTGGCCGAGTGGTTAGCACATCGCGCTGCGACTTCAAGGGTCCCGGGTTCGAATCCCTGTCGGGCTTGGTTGTTTGTGAATGTCCATTCATCAATTTCATCATTTCATCACTCATCCCCATCTTCGCAAATTAGCCAAGAGGCACAAAACGCGAAGTAAAATAAACTAAATCAATCAATCAATCATACTATCATTAGTTGGACTGAAATTTCACTTGGGAAGCAATCAATTAACATTGGGAAAAATCACAATAGGAGAGAGCAACTAATGTGATGCAGGAACTGGTCATATGTTTCCACAGGGGATTCCCATCACCAGTGAGAGTTTGTCCCCACCCTTGGCCGATTAGTCGGCCCCGTGGCGGAGTATTTATCTCATTTCGCTACGACGCCAGTGGTCCCGGGTTCGAATCCGGTCTGGGCATACGTGTCCTTCGTGAGCGTCTCTTCATCGATTACATCATATCATCATTAGCCAAGAGTGGCAGAAAGGCGAAGTAAAGTAAACAAAATCAATCAATCTTGGCCGATTAAAGCTGCTGTGAACTCCAACGATGAGAACTGTGCAAAGGGACTTAATTCAGATCATAACAAAGAAAACTACTTCATCAAAGTGTAAGTTCAATATTATACTATTGTTTCCTGACATCTTTGTTACTACTGTACATTTTGTTACATTGTTTTGTCCGTCTTTCTCCTTTTCAGTTTTTCCATATGTTATTACGCATGTCCACGTTTCCCCTTTTTAAATTCCAGGTAGTTTCGCTCCTGCCCATCTCTAATAGGGACTCGATTCGTTAATAGTTGAAATAATAATTGTTACTAATTCTTGCCTTATTATTATCATTATTATTATATATCGATTTTGTATAAAAGAACACCCCCTTCAAAAAAATACTTTCTTTCAACTGATATTCTCTACCTCCTTCTTTACTCTCAATTGATAATTCCAATCTCAACAAGAAAATTCAACATAATTATAGTAGCCACTGTAATCAACCAAATTTATTCAGTCAAAACTTCAGTGATGAAGGTTCCGACTCGGGAGCCTGCCACTCTTCTCGTTCCATGCAAGAGTCAGCCAGCAAGCAGTGAAATGCGAATTGCTTTGCCAGTGGAGAAATTTTAGCCTCCGAAACCAGAATTAAAAGAAACAGGTGGGTGTCCTTTTCCTGGAAACCTCACTGCGGGAGTCACGCGGAGGGGAGGGGGTGGTGAAGGGAGGAAGGTTCTCTTCCTAGTCCTCTGATATGTCGCTAGGTGTCTCTGTATCGCATCGGGCCAGGAAACTACTTTCATGCCAACCTCCAGGCCACTCTTAAATAAAAAATAAAAAATAATAAAAAAAACTTTGCATGAGACATTTACTTGGGATAAGCAGAATAACAAAATACTAGTTGAGTATCATTTTAATGGCACAGTTAAGATTAATGAACAAGAAACAAGTAGCATTCAAAAATAAAATTTCAATCCTAATTACTAAGATGAGTGAAAAATCAGAATTTAATTTTTTTTTATTGTTTGAAATAATGTTAGCATGGAATGTTAATTCGACATTTTTCCATTGTCTAGTTCTTAATACTACAATTATTAAAGCATTAGACAATGGATGATATCCAGTTAACATTCAATGCTAATGTAGAACCCAGTGGCGTGCCCAAGGACAAAGTTGGTTTGTGGGGATCATAAGCCCCCTTTGCTCCAGTACTCTTAAAAAATAAAGTCAGAGGCACGAAAAGATGGCAAAGTGAGGGTTAACTACTAAAGAAAGTATATGTAAGCCCCTTCCCCCTTTTGAAAATCCTGGACACACCACTGGTAGAACCAATTTCTCTAACATTCAGGGATATTAAAATAATATTTTTGAACTTTCGTAAATAAGGTTAAGATATTCTAGATTTTTACTGTATGTACGCCTACTCCATTTTTATAGAAGAAAAAACAAAATTCAGTTTGTGTAAATTCGATGTCGTTGGTGATTGGTGCAGGCGACCATGGAAACCCGGAGATTGCTTTTCTATATCTTTCTCTCCGTTTCTCGCTCGTTTCTCTATTTATACCCCCCCCGCTCTCTCGCTTCCCTCTTTCTCTCTCTCCCATGTCTTATATTTCTCCTCTCCTCTCTGCCCCGTTTTGTATCCCCCCTACTTCTTCGGTGTATGTCTGAGTATCGCTTTATCTTGCACTTGTGATTGATTCTCTTCTTATGACGACATGCGAACATGATGTCAATATGTCTACATTCTATCACACTCATAAGAAATAAGTGCCTTAAGGGAGATAAAAGAGAGATGAAAGAAGCGGCAGAAAATGTGAGAAAGGGAGATAATTGAAAAGGCAGGCAGAGTGAAGGAAAGAGAAGAGAATCACAAGTGAGAGACAGATAAAGAAAGAGAGAAGCGAGGCGCGCGCGCACACACGCACACTGTGAGGGAGAGACAGGAGGGGAAGGGAATTGTCTTTTTTTTAATCCACTTTATGTAGTCACGGACAGTTCTGGGTTGTAATGAATGCATTGACTTTCAATGCAATCATTACAACCCACCAGTGTCCGTGACTGTACATATAGCCTTATCGGAACTGGGCCTACAGTTTACGGTGGGATCCTAACCACTGTGCAAATAGAGAAGCGAGAGATGTAAATAAAATAAATAGGGAAGCGAAGAAAAATAGAGGAACAAGAGTATGAGAAAGGAATAGAGAAACGAACGAAATAGAGAAGCAAGAAAGGGAGAGAATAGAGATAGAAAAGCAAGTTAGAGAGGAAGAAGTGAAAAAGAGCAAACAGAAATACAAAAACAGAGAAATAAATACAGCAGCGAGGGAGGAAGAGATATATAGAAGTAACGGAGACGAAAGAGAGACAGAAGGGAGAGGAATAGTAAAATATTAATGGAGAGAAAGAATAAAGAAGAAACAGACATAAAATATGAGGAAAAATATAGATGAAGAAATTATCGAGAAGAGAGGAAGTAAACAAGAAGGAAGAGGTTCTAGAATGAGAAAAGATGATCCGAAACTAGAAAGGAGAATACACAAAAGAAAAGTGGGAGAGGATGAGAAGGCAATTTTTTTTTATTACAATAGCGTGTGTCAAGTGAAATCATGTATATGCTTCACGACACTGGGGTTGTCCTCAATTGCAAAAATAGATTATGAAATAGGCAGATAACAAAAGCAAAGAAACATTGAATTCACGCCTAAGACTTGTAGTTTTTGCAACTTTAGATGACAGTAACAACGAAATTTAGTGTGAAACTATTGTGCTATGTTAAATATTGGGTCCTAAAGCTGATCTTCCATTTTAGTTCAATCGTTTTAGCTGAACACATGCTTTTTTTAGTCAAACATTTGTAATAATGGTTTCGAAATCAGAACTCGTAATGGCACTACTCCTGCCGATATTAAATTTCACTTTTATATAGCATCTGTCAAGTGCTTTTCAGATCGTACTCCATTTATCTCACTATACCCCATCATAATTAATCTCCCTCAAACAAATTTGTAGCTCTCATTATTTTAGAATTTTTTTGTGGGTATTATTTGTATTTTTGTAATAATTACAATTTTTATTGACGAAATCTGGAAGGAACATTGGGTGACATCTAGCGGCATCTTTTAAAAGCATGAGTTGGGTTAGGCTCCACAGATATAATGTTGCTGTGATTACCACTTTTGTTACAGAAATTAGCGTATAAGTTTTTATTAAAGAGTACATTTGTAAAATCAATAAATTTGGATTGAAATTGGTATAATTTAATAACTTATAATAGCTATTATTGTCATTATTATTTGTACTAATCAAGTTGTATGTATGGCCTGACTCCCTCTATAAATACTTATGATGACGCCCGTGCTGATAGCTAAGGAATGAGCCCCCGAAATAAAATTCTGGCTACGGGCCTCAATACAAGTATAAATTCTGTTTGACTGACATTAAGGAAAAGCAAAAACTAAAAACAAGCGTACACATAATAAAACAATTTCAACTTTTTTGTATTTTATTGACATTTTTAGTCACTTGGAAAACAAATTAGTTTAATCGGTATAAATATCTGATAGATATAAAGCAGGCACGTATCTAGAACTATGTTTTCGGGGGGCCCCGAACCAAGTGTCTCAGAAATAATAATTATTATTATTATGATGTTAATAATAATAATAATAATAATAATGTTTAAATTAAAATAATTATATTAAGTCAAATTAATACTAATTACAATACATAAATTAATATTATATTATCACGCGAATAGGTAAAAGACTGTATAAAAATATAGATATAACAGCGCATAACTCACTTCCTAGTATCTTAAATATCTCTGAAATATCACTAAATGAAATTGAGGAAGCCATTAAAAAACTGAAACCTAAAAAATCCGCCGGCCCTGATTCAATCCCCCCTTATGTAATTAAAGGATGTTCGGAAATTCTTAAGTACCCTCTTCACACCCTTTTCAACTTGGCTGTCAGAACTTCGAGATTTCCAGCAATATGGAAAACAACAGAAATCTGTCCGATACGTATCCAAAACGCACTCCTAGCAACATATTACGCGAAATCTTTAATATTCCGTCACTCGACGAAAGGAGGCAAACAAGTCAAATAACTTTTCTCTCCAAGCTTATCAATGGTAAAATAGATTCTTTTAATCTGTTGTCGAATTTAAATTTTTATGTGCCAAACTGTATGTTAAGGCCCAGAACTGATCTCTTTCAAATCCCCCTTGGAAGAACCAAAATGACCGAAGCTGAACCCATGAGGAGAATGTGCAAGTTATTTAATTCAGTTTCTAAGAATAATCCAAGCGTAGACCTATTTAAATGTAATTGCAACATAAGATCTAATCGCTGAATTTCTGTATGTTTTGTTTTGTTTTGTTCATTGAATTTTGGTTTTCATTCAGCTTGTAAGGTTATATCTAACAGTTTAGCTTCATTTATTATTGTATTGTCTCTGTGTTCCCTTTGCTTCTATAATCTAATAATTAATTTCTTCTCACAATTGTTTTTAAATGTAAAATGTATATTGCGTCATTCATATTTCTTGTTAATTTTCTTAGTTATGTTCTTGTTTATGTAATGGTGTCATCCTTCATATTGAACACTGTAATTGGGCATGCGCCTGTTGTGTTTCAATTAAATAAATAAATAAATAAATATTCATTACGTAGCTTACCTGTAGTTATGATCGGAATAATTTACATAAAAACAAGTGCCCTGGCAATGAATTAATGTCAAATAGATGAATAATTGAATATTTATCGAATAACAAAAATGATGTTACATGTAGTTGGAGAAAAGTAAGTTTCTGATTAATATCTTATGGATATTATTTTGAGTAGTAGTGTACATAAATCTTCATTGTAATGTCATTCAAAGCTGTATGATCCCAATATAATCCTTGTCTTTCAATAAGTTCAGAGGAAATTATACAACAAAGGCTAAACGAATAAATGTTTTATTATTTAATTTTAATACTTCATAAATCTTTCGGGGGGGTGTCCGGACTCCCTGGACCCCCATAAATACGTCCTTGATATAAAAGTAAGAAATGAATTCATTTATTTGTTTATATATATATTTAAATTAATAATATGTATTTTTCAAATATTTAATAATGTAATGAGTATGTATATCATATCATCATTCATATTTAATTTATACATATGAATTTTTGTAAGTTAAGACCTTCCTCCACCACCAATGTTCAAAGATTTCGCACACTGGAATATATTCACAAGTATCTACGTATACCAGTAGGTATATAAGTTATGCTTTAATATAATTTTATCACGAAATTTACCTATTACAATTTCACAGAGTGAGCCACCAATATTGCCACTTATATTGCTACATGTTGTTATTAAAGAAATTGATATAATCCTACTCTGTCGTGCATTTTATGTTCGTTGGTTATAATGTAGGGTTAGGAAGTTGGAAAATCATGATTTTTTTTTTGGGCCTGGACTGGAAGACAGTGTTATACCTGGTAGTAGTCGCCTTCAGTTAGAACCAGAAAAACACTGTTTTTATACACACACATTCTTCTTCACTTTACCCCCTCCTTCTTCTTGCTTTTAGGTCATTTTTCGGTATTTTTGGTCGATATTGTTGCATTTCTATCATTTTTTATGTTTCTTCTGGCTTCTTCTCTGTTCTTTCGGGAATTTTAATTGCAATTGTTCACATATTTAAATTTGCTAACTACGCTATTACAGGTCTTTTCAGTTCTTACGACGGGCGCTCTAGGAGCTGGCAAGGGAAGTGGGGAAGCAACCAATCGAGCGCGATAAGAAATGCAGCAGCCTGTAGGACGAGGTGCACGTAGTACTTATTTCTGCCACGTCGTAACTCTCGGCGCCACCGCTGTTGTCTGGTTGGTTTGCAATACTGTATCGTGCAAGGTCCATTTCAGAGAAACCTTGAGGTGTATTTTCTGTAACCTTGAAGTAAAAATAAGGAAAACTACATTAGCTTGTACTACTGCTTTTCTCCCCCCCCCCCCCCTTAGCTTCGGTAGTTTAAATCCCCAAACAAAGAATTATTCAGCTACTCTCTTGTATATGAAAATATCAATCTTTCATTTTAAGAGAACAAATTATTTTCAGGTTATCTTTCATTTAAAAAAAAAATATTTTAAAAATTAAAGAAATATATTAAAAATTTACCATTCTATAGGCCTAATAATTTTAATCGTTTAAACTATGATCATTTGTTGAGATATTTAGTAATGCACTACAGAGCCTTATAGTGACTAAGCTACGTGACTTCAGTACGAAACAATTTTTCTCAATCAAAATACAAACAATTATGATAATGCTTTCTCATCACTATTAATGTTTCTAAATCTGATTGAACGTCTATTTCGAACACTTGAAATGCAAAATATCGACGTTCGTGCATTTATGGTGCTTCAATTGACGCAATTAAGTGTGTTCTTTTTCAAATGAACTTTCTGATCATCTTAATTCATGCATTTCTGTGTGTATTCCGATGGGCGAAAAATGCATCATTAGCACTTTAATATGTTACTGGAGTAAACATATTAGGTTCACACATTTAGGGTTGTGTGTGTATACTTAGCACGATTCAGGTAGTAATTGTGGAACTGAAAAACCCCGCCGTGGGGGGGGGGGGGGGCGCACGGGGTTTGGGGGCGCAGTAAAAATGATAAATTAAGAAAGACCGATAGTTAACAAAAGTTTCCTTTCGATGTTCAAATATATTTTCAACCAAACATATTTTATTTTTACAACTGCAAACAGAAACTTTTAATCCATAGAAAAGTAGAAATTGAATTTTCAGATTAGAAGAAAACCTTCATTGGGGAATAGTTCAATTCATTGATTACGTCGCAGAAGGACAGACGACAGACAAGAAAATGCGCTTATCTACCGTGCTTTAGATACAATGGAATCCGCTACTAATTTCTGGGATAAATTTGAAGAAAATGTATCTTGCACCGCAGTTACAGAAATAGTTTGTTTTCAGGATGTAGTAGTACCAACTGAAATCGAAAGATGAAACAGTCGAAAACAGTCAAAGTTGTCGAATTCCTCTTGATAGATTGATTGATTTAGTTTATTTTACTTCGCGTTTTGTGCCTCTTGGCTAATTTGCAAAGATGGGGATGAGTGATGAAATTAATGAATGGACATTCACAAACAACAAAGCCCGAGCGGGATTCGAACCCGGGACCCTTGGCGTCGCAGCGCGATGTGCGATAGAAAACGACCGATATTAGTGTGCAATCCATAGTTTTCGGGGTCGCTAAGGTGAATAGTGACACTCCCAATGCCGTTCAACTCCAAGTTCCTTTTACACTATAGTTAGAATTAATTATGGTCCTGTCTACTAGAAGATTGGGATAAATAAATACCTGGGCAACGCCAGGCAATCGGCTAGTTATTCCCGTGTACGAATGAAATACGATATTTATTTCCTTCCAGATGCGAGCCCATACGCTGTGCTTATCATATATACAATGCCTGATTGTAGTTAATCATAAATACATTTTGCTATGAAAAGTGTAGTCTCCGGCAATAACGGAACACCCAGACCCTGAAATGTTCGCTTCCCTGCAAAGCGTGTTGCCTAACACTGCGACGGTGGTAGAAGTTGCCATGGAAAATGTAACGCCGTAGAGATAGGCAACACACTTTGCAGGGAAGCGAGTATTTCAGGATCTGGGAGCCCCATCTTTATTGCCGGTGACTGTACGTATGAACACTCGCTGAACTTCTCTTCTTCATACAGAATGTTTGTCCAAGGCGCGGTTCGTCCAACATTATTAGAACGTTTCAAGTAGAATTAGTCTTCTCAGTGAAAGTGACAACATGTCTAATTAATTGTACAAAACGTTAAAACCGTGCATACAGGTGCCGCAAAAGTCAGTTTACCCATACGCAAAATTCAAGTATACATACAAAATACAAGTAGATACACAAAATTCCAGTTTCAGTGGTTTTGTTCAAAGTGTCCTCCATTGTTTGCAATACATTGTGTGCAACGATCAACAACAGAATTGCAAATACGATGCAGTTAATTTGCATCATTGTTGATTACATGAAACGCATTGATAATGGAGTCTTTCAGTGCATCCAAATCTGCCGGTGATGATGAGCAATAGACGTCTACCATATTCTTAACAATTCCCCACAAAGCAAAGTCGCATGGCGTCAAATAACAAGAACGCGCAGGCCAATCAAATGTACCACGGCGTCCTATCCACTCTTCAAATCTGTCATCTCAAGAAAATCGAACATCACGTCCATAATGTGGAGGAGCTCCATCTTGCTGCAATACAAAACAGTGATCTGCAACACTTTTTTCAAATTTTTTTGTTCAGTTTCCACACTTGTTGCCGTGTTGGTGAAGGCGCATCAGGAAACTTGGCACGAAAACCTGCCAGCATTTCGGATGTATTTTTATCATGTTTCCACCACAATTGAAGCATGAACACACGCTGCTCTCTTGTGTACTTATGTGCCATTGCAGTTTTCAACACGCCACAGGCCAGAACTTGCTTGCAAACAAAAAACAACCACACTACAACAAGCCAGAGACTCAACTGTCGAGAAAAGAATAACGAGTGCACTGTTGCCGTCTCACACGACAATGTTCCGACCGTATACCTAAAAAAATATTACTTAGCACAAGAAGCACATACACTATATCAATGTGCTTTCTGAGTAAACTGACTTTTGCGCCACCCTGTAGTATGTTGTATTAATTACAGCTACTACTAAATTCGATGATTATACAATAAGCGAACGAGACACCAAAAACATACAAGTTGAAATAGAATGCATAATAAAAATATAAAATAATACACAAAAAATATATACGCACGGAACCGAAACGTGTCAATTGACAGGGGCGAGGTGGATTTTTGCCACTTTCCACTCCCAATAAAAACTGTTGTGACTAAGATTATAAACTAATTCTAGCGGTTGGCAACATTGTGCATGCCAGCTGAGGGAACGTCAGTTGGAGGAACAGACTCGGAGTGAAGGTGCCATGTTGAGCATCGGTGTGCATTTTGGATATTTGTTAATAATCCCAAAAACAATCATTCTTGTTGCAATCATGCAATATGTGTGATCGTATTATGTACATGTTAGTGTTGTTTGTGATCTAAAACAATATATTAAGTGAAAGGTCAAGTGTGTTATTTTATTTGCAATCACTAAACGACAGCTGTCAAACGTGCCGCGCATTCGAGCTATTGAACCGGCTTAACAGTCCAAATACCAGAGTTTTAGGTGAAATAAGAAACATGGTCCTCCGTCAGTTGTATGTAAGTGTTCGGTAAACAATCGCAACAATAACCACAGCCAAAATCAAAAACCTTAACCATGCTATATACGGTTTTAAATAAGATCATTTTTTTATGCGTGCTTAACAATTAACTATATTCTTGAACTTGTGGTAAGATTTTACAATACCGTACAATTCCCCGATTTCGTTCATATTTCGCATACTCAAAAATTTACGGTTCCTAATCACGAATCTGCAGTTAATATTTGGCGTTCGCGTGTGGAATTTCTAAAAAAAGAGGGTCCGTGATCGCAACCGACAATGCACGATTGCTCATTATGTACCAGAAGATTTTGTGTTTCTACAAAACTTACCATTCACGCATAGCCCCACAAACCATTCACGCATAGCCCCAAACACTTCACGGTAAGGTTAGGTTAGGTTAGGCAAACAGTTAAAATTTGTGTTCGTAGATTTTTTCAGTATTAGAAACACAAAATCTTGCGGTACATAATGAGCAATCGTGCATTGTCGGTTGTGATCACGGACCCCCTTTTTTTGGAAATTCCACACGTGAGCGACAAATATTAACTGCAGATTCGTGATTAGGAACCCTAAATTATTGAGTATGCGAAATATGAACGAAATCGGGGAATTGTCCGGTATTGTAAAATCGCTCCGAACTTGTTGAATGAAAACTACTTCTATTTTCCTTTCCATCTATTATACATATATATTTTTTATACATTGTTCTCATCATTTTTACATGTTCCTATCATATTTTTACTTTCACTAAATCGATACTTATCCTACAACAATTTATTTATATTCTTTCACCTTGTGCTGCCATCTGTGTTTCCTATCCGAAACTCCCTTCTTTTCATAATGTATTCAAAATTAAGGTTTTGATATTACTGAAGGAGGACACGCAAGTTTGGCACTCCCCCGAGGGCGGCGCCCGTGTCAATTAATACAGATGTTGACTCCATCGAGTAGCACATTAAAGTACATAAACTGTTAATGATATAATGAATCAAGATACACAGAGAACTGTATAAAAGAGTACTTTTCTCAATCAAAATTAGGCCTTCGTGAAAAACTTTAGGAGGGTGTTGAGAAATTTTTTGTGAGGGTTAGTGGTGTGTGTGTTGATAAATCGCTGCCCTCTCCATCAGGTAATTCGCACCCATGGGCGCCGCCAAGGGGGGTCGAACGGGTCCGTCAACCATCCCTGGAAATTGGCATCATTCAAGTTACAAAAAAGCAGAAAGCTTGTTATTTTTATTGTTAATAACAGAAATAAAGTTAATTTAATTAATATTCGAAAAGAATAACCAAAGATAAAACTGTATTAGATTGAAAAAATAGTGTAAAATACAGGGAGCAGGCCAGATTCTACAATTTAATCCAAAAAATAAATTGTTACACATTATGAGGTTACACAACATAAACGATATGAGTAAAATTTCTTGAACGAGGTGCATGAAAGTTAATGAGAAAATACAATAACTATGTATTTTAGTACACTAACTGTATTGAAAAGTGATAAAATAATGGAAAACAGTTGTACTCGACATTCACTCATGTGTTGGGTCGAGTAGCGAAGTCTCCGCACTTAGATAGTGCTCGTTTTGCAATATTTATATAAATGTCTGCATATGTCCATAAAAATAAGCGGGCATTTCAGGCCGCAAATGTCGGCATCTCCGTCAGTGCCGCCCGCCACGCTTCTCCCGATCTCTCGGCTGCAGATCGAAATGGACGCACTAGTAGTACTAGCAATAATTATAATATTTGTTATAGTGATGAGAACGGTATGACATAGTAGATTACTACATACAGAACTCAAAACGTGTCAATCGACATATATTTTGACTCCAATAACATACTAACGTGCATAAGCTGCAAATGATGCACTTTTTGGTGAGTCAAAATACAGACAGAAATGCATAAAAGGGTACTTTTATCAGGCACTAAAATGCATGAATTGGGAAGATCAGGCAATATCATTTCAGAGATAACAAACTACACATTTAGCTGTGTCGTTTGATGTATTTAAAGTGGTTTTTGTTATATTTCAAATGATGCTGTCTGATCTTCCCAATTGATGCATTTTAGTGCATCACACCTAACACCAGCTGTATTTTGACACACCAAACAGTGCATCATTTACAGTTTATGCACGTTAATGTGTTATTGGAGTCAACCCGTATGTGTCAATTGACACGATTTGGGTTCTGTGTGCAAGTCAACATGGAGAGGAGATATTAGTAGTGATAATAATAATAGCCGACCCACGTGGCGGAGTGGTTAGCACAGGGGTACCGGGTTCGAATCCCGTCTTGGGCATGGATGTTTGTGAGTGCCCATTCATCAATGTCATCATGTCATCACTCATCTCTATCTTCGCAATTTGCCAAAAGTGGCACAAAAAGCGAAGTAAAATAAACCAAATCAAATCAAAATGATGATAATAATAATACATTTGTATAACATTACTTTATTTTTATTAGTTAACAATAGTTATTATTGTAAAATTACAAACTAGTAGTGATAATAACATTTATTTCTGTTATTATTTCTATTAATCAAATTTTGTCCATGGTCTGACACCCACCTCATACAAATATGTGTTGCGACGCATTTGTTCGCTGCCTATTTCCAACGGAAGACGGCGCTTTCCGTCCAGCAGCGTTGACGGTAGCAGAAGCGCTGCCCCCTATCGGCGAACCTTGCGGTGAGCGAGGCCTGGCTTTCCGGCGCTTCGGATTCAGAGACCAGAGCCGAGGGAGGCCCCCCTCGGAGACCGACATTGGCCCCCGACCGCGAAGGACTGGATCCACCTCGGAGACAAACTCAATATTTTCTTTGGTTGTCAGCGATAAAACGCTGAGGAAAACATCGCTGTCAGTTGCCGATTGCTACGCGGCCCTGCGGACACCTGGACCAGCATCCTACGTTTTCTGTATCAGGCGCCGGGAGTGGGAGATTTGGAACTACACACAAACAACTAAATACACCAAATCTGCAGGGTTGCCAAATGCCAGCGGACAAACGCGCTAGATTCCAGGTTAAAATTACCAGAAAAGCACTAGGAAAAGTGAAAAATCATCAGAAAAAGCGCTACATTAAAAAAAAAAAAAAGTGAATTATGTATAAAATAATATATTTCCTTCATATATCAATTCCGAAAGGTATGTTGTTCCGATAGTATTCACAACTTCCCGTGATAAAGTGAAATTGCAATATAAGCCGTAGTTACGGGTAACGAAGGGGGGGGGGGGGTTGCAGTCGCCGATTTTTAATTCGCCGCTGAAGCTATTAGAACTCATTACAAATTGAACATACGAAGAAATAATTCGCACCAGAATTTGCGCCAGAAAATCTGAAAAAAGAAACCACCAGAATTTCGTATTGGCGCAATTTCAAAAAGTTGGCAGCAGCTAGAGGTGTCAAAACACCAGATCTGGTGTAAAGAGCATCAAATTGGCAACCCTATCTATTTGATGCACCAGAAAGCCGTCGATTCATGCAATAAAGTGTGTTTCTTGGCCTTTGTGAAGAAGCATGTTTAGAGTTTGATGCATTCTTGTGTTTTGTTTGTAAGGGTAACGCCAAAGTGCATTATATAATGCATATGAGCATTTGTTTCCATGTCGAGATGTTCTTTGATGCATCTTCCTCGATGATGATGAGCTATAGACAGGGTGCGAAATCCTGGGGATGGGGATTTCCCCCTCAACCCCCCTCCACTAAGAATTTCAGGGGGGAGAGTTCTTGTTATAATACACAAGATAAGCAATTACCGTAGTTTTGACTTCACTTCTAAGAATAGTAATATGCTAAACACACATGGTAGTGTGGTTGACATTTCTCTTTCAAGAAATCATTAACAGATCTACACCAATAACAAGATACGCTCAATAAAAGTAAAACAAGAGTGCAAGATAAATTAAATCTAGTTCATTTAAGTTAACAGAAAACATAAACTTATGCATAATAATACTATTCCAGCTCTTTTGTAATTTATGTATTGACATCTTTAACCAGTAGTAAAGGAATTAGTTTTTTTTACTTTATAAATATCTGTTGTACAGTATAACAAATTAATCCCTTTCTATGTATTTAATAATAGTAATAATAAGATTTCCCTGGCACATAGTGGTTCGGATCCCCCACTTTAAACTGTAGGTCCAGTCCCGATTAGCCTTTCTGTGCACAAAGTGCACTTAAAACAAAAAACCCAATCAATCAATAGTAATAATATCACATTACATTTTTCAATGTTCAGTAATTTAATCTTATATTCAATAACAATATAAATATGTATATAATAATTAATTTATAAGATATATTTGTGTGCGTGCGTGCGTGTATTTTCAATGATTTCGCACCCTGGCTACAGACTTCATGCATTTTTGCATGGCAGGTGGCAACCATAATTAAGTTTCAGTGCAGAATATATCGAGATTTGACCATTTTAATAGGTGAGCATTCACAATTTCCCCACCGTTCGGGATTAAGAAAATCAGGAAGAAATTTTCAGAAGTCAGATCGGGACGGGAATTTTTTTCCCGATCTTTTACCGACATTTCGGTGTACCTCACTATAAATTAAATTTTAGATATAATTGGTCAAATCATGTATAAATACTACTGCACAAAAAAATGCATTCCGTAATAAACGCTGATCTTACAATGAACAATAAATACTAATTAAGGTGTATTACATCACACAGAACCCAAAACGTGTCAATTGACACATATGTTGACTCCAATAACAAATAAACGTGTACAAACTACAAATTATGCACTGTTTGGTGTGTCAAAATACATACAGAAATGCATAAGAGGACACTTTTATCAGCTGGTGTACCGTGTGATGCACTAAAAATGCATCGATTGACACAGGTAAATGTGTAATTTTGTTATCCTTGAAATGATCTTGTCTGATCTTCCCAATTGATGCATCTTAGTGCATCACACACAATCACACACAACACCAGCTGATAAAAGTGCCCTCTTATGCATTTCTGTGTGTATTTTGACACACCAAACAGTGCATCATTTGTAGTGTGTACACGTTTATTTGTTATTGGAGTCAACAAATAGCCTATGTGTGAATTGACACGTTTTGGGTTCTGTGTGTATACATTGCTTATAATATGCATTATGATTGTTATGTACAATATATTATGTATAATATATTATGGCCTCCACCTTGACCGTGCGGTCTAAGGAGTCATGCTTTGGGCTCCGTCTATGGAACTTTTTCTGGTTCGAGTTTCCTGGGGGAAGAGTAACAACTTTTCTGAGGTTTCGGGCAGTGCATGGGACCTGTGGGCGTATTCACAATCCTTGTTCGTTTGTTTAAAAAGGATAAAAAGATCAGAACTGCTATTTAGTAATGAGGTTTGAAATCAAATTGTCGAATTGTGAAGAAATAGATTTTTCCATAGAAAAACGTTTTTAAAAAATACTATTGAATCGTTTTCTGTTTATAAAAGTCTTATGAAACTATCGAAAATAATAATGTTAAATATCTCAGAAAGAGCTTGAAACATGTGAAGTGATTAGTGCATTACAGGAAAATTTCATATTTTGAAATATGCTAAAGTGCCATTTCTGTATAATCAACCATGGACGCAACATAGTAAATATACAATTGGGGGGGGGGGGTAATTACGGCGGGTGGTTTGAAATAATATAATGTTTACTTTTTTCTATGTGAAGATTATATTTCTGAAATTTTACATTCCGATTTCTTAAATGGGTCAGTAGGATTTTATAATGCAAGAAATATGTAACAGAAAATATGTTGAACGAACCAAAACATATGTAAAATTGAGCAAATTAAAGAACATATATCACAAAATGCTGAATAATGTTGAAAATTTTGAAATACAGAAAATAGTATCTTGAAACAACTCACATCGTTAATTTTCCATAATATGCTTTATCAAGTGATACTGAAATTTGTGTGTGAAATTATGTAAAAATTTAAGCGTGTGGCCGCTTCAGATAATTCACAAGCAACTTTGAACTAATAAGTATTTCTTGCCAAGGGTGCCCATCACCTCCAAGGCCAATGGCGCATCCCTCCCAAAATCATGTCATGCGTCCCCCCAAATCATATCATTCGCGCCCTCAAACCATATTGTAATCTCCACAAAGTGTTAAATTACGACAGGGTGTCTACCGAAAGTAACTCTTTTTCTTAGCATTACTGAACTGAACACTATACTTGATCTGCCCCTCCTCCCTAAACAGGGGTGCCGATCACTCAAGACCGACCCTAAAATCTTTCATCGTAATCCCCCAAAATAGTTTGGACGAATACGTAATAATTGATGTCTACTTGAATGAAATACCATGTTAAAATGTCCATATTTCTTAATTGTTCGATTTTCGTAAAGACTTAAAGCTAGCACATTGATTGGTTAAATATAGTAAATAAAATTATGTAAATATGCATATAAATAGTGTTTGTGAGTGGGTTTATGAAACTCACAATTTGAGTATTTACCACAAATTGTTACACAACTTAAGATAAAGATAAAATATTCAACTTTGGCAAACCACTAAGATTGCTGACCAAGGCAGTTTATTAAGATATAAAAACACTTAACATGTAACGTTTCAACCCTGTATCAGGTGCCTTGGTCAGCAATCTTAGTGTTTTTAGTATGGAAACAAGGCTTAATTATATTACATTTGGCAAACCAAATAACATGCTACAGCTGTATGACCGATTCAATTATTGTTTCACGAGACATAACAGAACCCTGGCTAGAAATTCTTAAGCTCAGGGCGATAATATAATACGATTCCTCTTGCAAAGAACCCCCCCCCCCCCGTTTTCTTGGGGTAAATATAATTATTTTAGTAACCCATAACAATATTTACGTGGATTTTATCTTCAGTGCAAATTTAACTTGATAAAGTAACATTTTCCTGTGAAAATTAGTTAGAAATGCGGATTTCATATATTTTTGTTCCAAATGATGCACCTGCTTTAAGTTAAGCAGTATACCAACACTAATCATTATATTTTAAGAAGTGATGTTATTAATGATAATCGAGAATATCGCTCGTGTCTTGCAATGCACCTATAGTATAAAACTTCACATTCACCTCAGTAAAGCACCAAAAATGCAACCTCGCAACACATCATTACAATCGAAGCGAGCAAGAACATTTTTACATCCATTTATTCGCATGCTTTCAAGAATATTAATTTAATGGAGTGTCGATACTTTCTTAGGATCCCGAGATATTTAGACTTGTCCAGCTTCTCTTTTGGCACGTTGGAGGTCGAAAACTTGTGGATACCATATCCCTAAATACAGTCTCCAAAATTTAATGTTCGAACTCTCTCTCTCTCCACTACAGAAATCCCTTGATAATCTAAGATTTAACACTTTAGCAAGAGCTTCTTAAATCTCCCTTTAAATTTAATATTCAATCCTACCACCAGAATTTCCATGGAGAAACCGCACAGTGTTGCCAATACAGCGCTAGCTCATGTCGCCGGGAAGATGACCTTCCTTCACAATGAAGGTGTTACATATTTTGTATATATAATGATAATTATATGTAATTATTAATATTAATATTATACTGTGAACGTTACAGTTACCCTTTTTACTATGATCCATTGCGATCACTACACACGCGAGTGTAATGCACGAATATGACACTTCAGAAATCACTTAAAAAAGTAAAAATCACTGAGAGCTCACACACCTGAAAACATTTTTTCGGGAGAGGGAAAAAGTCTAAACAGACCAAAGCAGATCTCTCAATCAAGTAATGGGAACCTGGCACATGGGTTAGATTCAAGTTGCAACCCATACAAACAAATGAGTTATGGCCCACGTGAACTGATAAGACGTGAATGACTCAAGCAAGGCATGTCATATTACTATCTTGAAGCCCGATATTTTGTCACGTGTTGGAAAGCCTTTCAAAGGTTAATATGGTGTCTATGAATTTATGTGTACGTTGGAAACTGAAAGGTGATCTTCATTTCAGTATTAATGTCGACAGTAATGTAAACGAAAACAACGTGTATTTGCGACAGCACTAATGTTGCTCACAACAGCAGCATTGGAAATAATTGTCAATTATTAAATTTAAGTAATTTCAATTCTATTATAACAAACTGCATGAAGTTCATATTTTTACTGAATGGAAATAAAATAACAACCCGAAAACTTGGTGGTGATTAGCCGGAATGCTGCGGTGAGTCAGCTCAAGATGGCCAGACAACGTCTCCTTACTTCGCGCGCGGTTCGGGTTAAAAAGAAACTCCAAATGCATGGAAGTAATATTTCTGGGAACCTTTGAGTGGTTATAAAAAATAATTTCATTATTTTCTCCACAACTTTGTCGCTGGAAGTTTTTACTTGGAATTACAGAACAAAAAATGGCCAGCGACGAATTTTCTACTGCACGAATATAAAAAATCTCCACATACTTCATTTGAATATTTTTTAATGTAAATATGCTTTAAAGTATTGATAAATTCTGAGTACCACCGTCACCTATGACAATTAAAAAACAGTGTCAATTTTTTTCATAATGAAAGCTTCAATTTTACGGCATGTTTCAACGTTAGGAATGAAAACAATGTAAAAATTGTGTTTTCACAGAAAATTTGCGTTTTTAATTTATCTAAAATTATGTAAGCAAGTTACCAGTTTTTTGTGTTCACCATCGTATTCTCTACAAAATTTCCTGCAAAACTGCAGGTACCGATTTTACTTAACCTAAATTTGTAAATCCAGAAATTTGACAACAGCGCGCTCGTATTTCCCATAAGAAAAGCATTGCCCATAAGAGCCCATTGTGTCTTCTGAACGTGAAAACGACTGGATACCCAGAACCCACGTGCCAAGTAAGGCCTAATATTTAAGAGTTGGATATTTCTGCCCCATTCAATAATACCCTTAAACACTTTCTTTTCTTTATCTAATGGATTAAATATGGTGCATTTAGGGTGTACAATTTTTACATATTGTATTTTTGGAAAAATATGTAAATGATGAATTTTATATTATTTGAAGGGGAAAAATCCCCCCAAAAATCTCGATGGCGCAACCTGCGCCATAATCCCCCCTGTGGGCACCCCTGCTTCTTGCTATGTTATTTATTTCCGATAAAATACTTACAACTGGGCTTGGGTTATAATGATCAGTTACAAATTATAATCAGCCAAGAATGAAAAATTTATGGCGATAAAAAATTTGGTCACATTAGTTGCGATCTTCAGTTGAGTATTTGAACCATTATAAACCTAATCATCTGAAAGACAGCAAAGTGATATACCTGTGTCAGACCAAGACCATCTTGAGATTCAGGCCACAGCGCTCAGTCAAGACGTCATCATCTGGAGGCGATCGTCTTAACGCTGTAAACCCCTTGTCGTATTTTTATCATAGAGAATTAAGATATATTTATTTCTTTTATGAAGATAAATTTTGACATTTACCTTCCCGACGAATATAGTTAGAAGAGAAAAATAGAATATTGAATATTTATACCAAAATTTTCATTCAGGAAGTCACTATGGCCACCACAAAACTTCCTAGCATAGCACAAAGAACGGGTTGAAAACCGTTAGAAACTTCCTGGCGGAAAAATTTAGACATTATATATATTTGAAAAATATTATTGGGAATATTTGTCAGCTACAGTAAAACTCGTTACACCTTTTGTATGAACTGTTGCATGTAAAAATCAATTGATTAAATCAAAACCCCGCATGTTAGGTTTACCGCAAACTTTCCAAGTTACCTAATGAATTAAATTGTCTTTAACTTTACGAAATTAATCAACCAGATAATGCAGATATTCTGTGTACCTATACAATCTCAATACAAAAACATAATTTCTATATCCTTGCAGCAAAAGCGGGAGTTATTGGTACAAGAGCAATGTTACATTTCTGTGTATAAAGAATAAACGGTAATCATTTGTCACATTGTAATTTCGACCTTATTGACTTATTGAACGAAAGATAATAAACAAATTGAATCTTTTCATTGTAGTTAGTAAGATCTGTGACAATAACTAGAGTTTCCAACATTTTCATTGAAAAGAAAAAGCAGATTAATATTTCGATCTTAGCGTTCACTTGGGAAACAAACATTTGGAATATTTCTTCACACTGTCTTTACTCTGTTAATAAAATCGTGAAGAATGTTAAAAAAATTATGAAACAATAAACATTATCACTGATTTAATAATCAAAGTTACGAACATCGAAGCTTCACAAATACAAAAATAAAAAGCAGTTCATATGAAACAGTTTTATTAAATTTAATACATTTGTAGTTCATATTAACATAGCTAGGTAACAAAATGTTTTCTGTGTGAAAACATTTGTGTTTGAAACATAAGTAATATATTCTTAGATAATTTTACACACGAATATTTCATCGAAGTTCTTGTTACACAACCCTCGTATTTGAATGCACAACATATCTTCCATTAGCCTCCGATTAGCCTAAAGAAGCATAAAGCGAGCTAAAATAAGAATGCAAATGTACACATGTATCAACTTTGCCCTGTCGTATAGCTTTCTTTCATTAAGCATATTTCGAAACTGAAAATTTGTGCAAATAATATGAATATGTTATCGAATGCTTGCATAAAAGTTACACTAACAAACTGCTTGTAGACACGAACGCATATTTTAAACGTTGACTAAATCTTGAAATTAATTTGCAATCATAAGCAACAACGCATCTTAACGTCAACCAACGTTTGTAATTCAGGGTAAATTTTAAAAAAAATTGTTGACAAGAGATAAAACATGAACACATTTAAGAGTATATTGCATGCCTATTCCGGACACATGAAATGTTTACATCATGAACTATTACTCTTATTTATTTATGAGTATAAAACATCTGTTACTTAACTTGTATATTTTCGTAGGGACCGAATGGCATGGAATTGCCCTAATCATTTCTCATTTTCAGCAACATCTTGAAGAAATGTGAACGTTACTCTTACCTTTTTCATCATAATTGCCTCTGCAATTGAGCACACAACACTTATACACCAAACCTCTTGCACATTTAAGCATATTTACACGTCATGTAAACTCAATTACAGTTCTTAAATTTCCATTACAATTCCATATTCACTAAAAAGGTTCAACATTGATTCCGAAGAAGCAAATCAAACATGGCGGTTATCTCGCCTCCAGTTGATGACGCTTAGTCATGTGACCGGAGCAAGCCATTAGGCTTTCAGATAGAGAAGGTAATGGTCAGACACATATGCATTAGGCCTATGTGATTCTCCTGGAGCAGAGAGAATACAATGCACTTCTTGCCAAACTTTCCGTTTTCTGCCTTTCAAAACATTAATTTAAAAATGTGCTAACAAATTAAACTGACTATAAAGGGGATTCTTGTCACGTTGCGATTGATTTCTGAAATCTTCACTGTAAACTTGAACCCTGCCATCTGGCGTCTAATCCAGGATAATGCAACACATTAACTTCCGGATTACAGCCAATTAACAACTACATATCGCTGAAGGTTTTGCAGCAGTGGCGCAACCACAGGGCGGGCAGGGGGCATTGCTCCACGGGTTATTTATTGACTAACATATTGTGTATATTATTATAATTAATATTATGTATATTACGAGTATAATAATTATGGAATTATACATGGCGGGAGGGGTGCTCTCCCGCGAGTTTAGAAACTTAAGAAACCAAAAGACAACCAATCAGAATTTTAGCTGGTTTAAACAATGGACATCCTGTAGAAATTTATTTACAAATTACAATATATTAATTTTGTTGTCATTATACACTTATGAATCTGCACTTTATGCAAAGCTCGAAGAACACACAAATATAACTCCTGATATAAACACCTAATATAATTAAGACTTTCCAATCACAATTCAATTAAGGCTACCGTGGTGATTTGTAAAATATTGCTATTGTAGATTGTATTGCATTATTATCGGTCTGCAAGAAGTACTACAACATATTACAATTAAAATATTCAACTATCTGCCGAATTGTATGGAAGCAGAAAAGTGAATGTTCTAAAAACAAATTGTGAAAGTTCTTCATCAATGAGGAATATGTAATGTAAACGGTTGCGTCTTGTTTCTGTAAATCTACAGACTTAAATTTAACGGTAAATTATTGTAAAAATTACGGTAACTTTTAAAACTGACGGTCATTTCTCGAGCCAACTTCTTTACAGTGTAGAATAAAAACTGTATATACTTTCATAATTAATGACTGGTTCTTTTGAATGAACGGAACTGTTTACTAAAAAGTTGAGTTAAGAAATAACGGTCTAAAATCGTCAATTGCCGCAGCCATCCAGATTCTCTGAAAAATGATCATGACCGTTTCTTAGTATTAACGGCCATCACATAGTTACCCCAATTTAATTTAATGGTACAAGTTTTAAAATATTTATGGTGGACCCGACTGTAATTTATAATCGTTATCTATCTTTATGCACTTCAAGGGCGGTGAAGTACTGGTTCAAAAAGTCGCAGAGATACTCGAGAGATTTGCCCCCGCCAGCAGAGGGGCACACATTTATCATTAAGGACTGGCAAGCAGAATGGGATGTCGGAACAGTAGGCAGGAAACTTTACACCTTTCTACCAAATATCGAGGAGCGCCTCTCCATGCGACACTTTCAACCAACGCGAGGACTTATTCATTTTTTAACAGGGCATGGTCCTTACGGTGAAAACATTGCAAGATTCAACCTCTGGTTGCATGGGTTCTGCCCCACTTGTCCAGACACCCCTGACACTCCCGAACATAAACTTTACCTATGTCCCTACAAGGATGACCGTGTAACTAATATCAGAGATTCCCTTCCAAATTTTAACACATACCAATTAATCCGTTCCGCTCATTTCGACAAACTGAACGTCCTCGCAGACTTGGTATCTAATGTCGAACTGTCTGCATACAAAGCAAATCTCCATCAACTTCGTCACCCCGCAACCAGTTGAACAGCCGATCCCAGTAAGAAGCAGCACGAGACTCGGACATCTCCAGCCGCCATCCCCACAAACGCTACAGGAACAAACACAGGAGGGAAAATTGTCCCCAGGAAATGCTACCGGAGAGTAACACCACTTCACTTCAACTGACAAAAAGGAGGCAACTGAGAGACGAAGAACTATCTCGTGTACTACCTTTCTTCCTTACTACTTCTATAACCTTCATCTCACTCTCCATACCCTCAATTCTTGACGTATACCTGGATTTCATCCTGAGACTCCCAGGAGTTCTCATTAGTACTGATGCCCCTCCCAGTACCTCTTCCAATCGCTGGACTCCAGCATCCTTCCTCAACCTACCCCCCCTTGTTTTCTTTTTCTCTTCTCTTGCTACATTAACCATTGCTCTTCTTGTTCTCTTTAATATCCGTACTTTAACTCATGTAACTTGCTCTTTCTTTTTCACTTGTCTTTATTTGTATCCTTTCTCTTATTATTATATTTTTCTTTTCCTTTTTTTTCTTTCCCCAAATTTCTTATTTACTTATTACCTAACCACTAATCCTGTAGTCATTTATTTTACCGTATATTCACAGTTTCTAACATCTACAATGTCTCTACATCTCCATAAACTCTTAACTTATCATTTTTACTTTTCACTATTTGTTTTATTATTATTATCATTATTATTAGTACTATTAATATACATTCTGTTAACCAAATCTGTTCTGTCTCACCAGAACAGTTGTGATTATACAATAAAGGGAAAAGAAAAAACGGAGGAATCTGTAAATAAATGTTTGCGGAAAAGACGCCCAGGGTTTATTAAGGTACCTTAGCTAAAGCGTATACCTCCGAATGTATTGAATGTATAATATCTCTATGCATTGATAAAAAAATCAAAGTTTAAAATTAAAAATACGGTATTATACCGTTTTTATAAATTAGTAGGCTCACTGTTAAATTCTAACGGTACAATGTTGTGTAGTGGACCGTTCAAGCCTTATGGAGTAGTAAATTTATAAAGTACTGCTTAAACAGAGTATTTGAGGGGGGGGGGGGTTGTAAGTGCACTTTATGCACAGAGAGGCTACTCTGTACTGGATCTACAGCTTAAAGTAGGATCCGAACCAGGCACTCTTTGATTACAAGGCGCCCACGTTACCACTACGCTATCGGGGAGGCCCCGCTTACACACTAGAAGTAAGTAATGTAAACTTGCTTGTATAGAAGAAGGATTTAATCCGTAATTTTCAGTTTTTGTGCAATTAATTTAACACTAATACCGTGAACCTTTTGTTGAAAAGTCTAGATTAGGGAAAAGCAACAACTGAATGGTGTATTTGCGCAAATTCTTAATACACAACAATTGCCGGCACCTTATTTTTAAGTTTATATAAATTGTGTGCATGTGATAGCGTTCGTTTGGGGGAATTTGTGAAAGGAGATAAGAGTACATGACGTCATTCGCTTTCAAGAGAATGCTTCTGAAGTGACAGCTCTAAAAACTAACCTGTGTTTCCTGAGAAAGTGTTAATTGATTCCTCTTGACCAAAAAAAAGGCAGAAAAGAAAAATGTTTATTTTCAAATCAAACTTCCTATCAAGTAACAATGCTACCAAGAGAGTTGAGCCAATTAAAAGGCTGTAACAAACGTCAGTCAAACAGCTTTTTGCCCTCGAGAGAAAGGTTCGTGGATTCTTCACAGCCTGTTGCTGCTGTGGAGGCAATTACGGATTTATTTAATTACTCACGGTTTTTTCTACATGTGTTCCTATTATCCAGAATTGTATTCCGAGTATTGGTTTTTCGAGGAAACCAGTTGGGGTGTCATTTTATTGCGCCTACACACGAGCGAGTGTGAACCTAACCCCCAACAAGGAGTTGAGTTTTGAGGTTCGAATATCGTCTAATTACGAGTGCTCATCACATTGAAAGCGTGACGCGGAAAGTGTTAATATATTCCAACGTTATTAACTCAGGATCTACGAGGGGAAGTCAGAAAGTAAGGTTCCCTAATTAATATCCTAGTGTTACGTTCCAGATGTTGAGCTGCTTCTTGTCTGAGATGAAGTTCAGACCTTCACTGGTAGATGGCAGCAGTTTGTACTGTCAGTTCCACGTGATTCCTGAAGAGTGCGTATTCAAACTTACATCTCCACGGCCATGAAAATAGGTGGCTGGGTATAATTTCGCTGGTTCCACCTATAGGAAAAGCAAAGCGAGAGCGGGACAAAAGTCGTTGGTTCCCGCGCACTGTGTGGCAACGTCAACCGGGCTGCGTTGCCTAGTTCGAGCGCCAACCTGACCTCTCTCCGGAACACTTTTGAGTCCCATTCGCCGCAAAACTCATGATCGTGTGAATTAAAGGTGGTTACAAGCCCCAGAAATGAAGTACACATCGGACTGCTCTTAAACCTTCGAACACACGGGGTTGGGCTCCGACGTGGCAACAGCGCGAACTTCTGCCACCCGCCTAATGTCATGGCCGTGCGCTTAGGTGAGTGGACATAAATAGAAGTTTCGTCAATTTTTCCGATTTTAAGAAAGTTGTCTAGGAACTCGCAAGTTGCACACCTTTCTGTACTCTAAATGTTGGTGAACACTGTTCCACATTGTACAGGGTCAACGAAGTTAGTAATAAGTTGTGTTTTATACAGCGTATATTGATACAATGTTGAATTGTATCTTCTGCAAATATGCTGTATAAAGAAACAAATTGCCGGAGTACTAATTGAGCCGAGTATATTATGTGAAATCTTAAACTGTTCTTCCAATTCCTTAGGTGTCACTTGGAGATTAGCACGTCCAGTATCCTCAATGGCAGGGACAAGATCAGTCGTTGGTTCGATTGCAACCACCCGCAAAAGAAGAGTAGCTTTCTCGAACGTAGTGTTAGCATAAGTAGTAGTTTAAAGTACTAGACAATGGATAATGTCAAATTAGCATTACATGCTAAGGTTAATACATCACTAGGATGTGAAAAAATGAAACGACAGTGTCGCAATATACATATATTAAACACCTAGGAACACCTAACAATTTCTAGGTAATGTTTACCATAGCCTGTGGAAAGCTGTGAAAGGCACCAGCACAATGAAACGGTTGGCAACTTTAAATTACAAAACCACGGACAAGCAACAGGCTTTTGCAATTAGTCCGCAACTAATATGGAACTCACAAAGTGATTTACTAAATTTCATACAATTACGTTTTAGAGTGCATTGCTTTTATTACAGTTTATGTTCATATTGTGTTCATATTGAAACAAAAGTTTCTCAATGCTAACTTTAACCATCGGACAATAGTTTTTATTTCATGTAATCTGTAATAAGTAGAACCTGTCAGTATATTCAATTATCTGAAGCCAGAAACTTTAAATGGGTTTATTGCTTGTGAAAGAGGGAAGTAACTAACATCAGGAAAGTTCATTTGAGTACTCGATTAAGAGTTCAGCTGTGATTTTTTTCTACCTACATAGTGCAACACTGGCACATAGATTTCGTATTCGTTTCGTGGATAAATTCACCTTCTACCGTCGTTACGTCATCACAAGAAAACAGTCCATCTGCCCAACCTCTACATTTCTAATAACCTTGATTGTTATATCGACGCCCTCCCAGTTATTTTCAGAAGACAAAGAAGAAAACGAAGAAGCAGCCTATATTCTTTTATAATCTGTGCAATCTTCTTTTAATTTAAATTTTATAATGTGGACTGCGTTCTTATAACATGCTCGGCTGAAGATTTTATCTCGAAATCTAAACTTCATTGAAACTTCGTTAAGGAACATGTGAAGACATTATCATCTCCCCCTTCCCAAGAGGGCAACGAGGAATTCCAAGTGCAGAGTAATTAGCTTCAATAACGTGTCTATTATATCTGACTATAAATGTGAATTTTATAACTCATAAATTTACATTTTATAACGACGTGCTTCAACATGCGATCACTGAATGAGAAAAGGGGGAAAAGACGCTGTATAAAAGTGAAATTCGCGCGTTATTTTTTCTTGACTCGTTATGTCTGCACCGGAAATAGAACAGGCGTTATCTCACAGACGAGAAATCTAACTGTGGGGCTTTTGCATGTAAATCTAACATAAGAAGCACCTTGGGTAGACTCTACTAAAAAAAAATAATAATAATAATAGAGAGAGATAAGGAACAGTTTATAGCTTCCTATACATAAACTAACGAAACTGTATTTTCCCGCTCTTTTAATTAATGCTGACATGAAGTGAAAACTGAATCTACTCACTAACTGTCCACTGTAAATTAGAACTTACGATTTGTGAAAAAACAAATTCGATGGAGTGAGTTGGTTTAACAGGCTCCGTGTAAGTTATTTGGATTGTCAGATTAAGCAGGGACGGCGCTACTGGGTGACTACGAGGGCTGAAGCTCCCAAAACAAGTCTCAGCACTCCTATAGCACCCTAGAATTTTGTAGTACGGTAAACACATTTGGACTGAAAATAAGAAAAAGAAGTTTAAGTACATAATGTTCTCCATAATAAAACTGCCATTTGGGCAAGACCATTACAGTGTTCAAGTACATTTCCTACTTCAGTTACATCGGAATGTTACTTTATACTTGGTTTGACATTGACTCTGCTTCCTGGTGGAGGTATTCAGCGGCTGTGAGAGACTTCTTTGGTTGTTGGATGTTCAAACGGTGACGAAGAATATACAGTAGAGCGTCGATTATCCGAACGTCGGTCAACCGAACGACCGCTTAACCGAACTGTGTACTCGCTCACTTTCAGATATCTGTAATGAAAAAAGTACGTGACTTAGCTGCTCGTAAGCGTGTAGGCTTGCTTAGACAGACCAAAATAAAGGATTTTTTTAAACGTTAATTTTGTGTACTGTGTGTATTGTTCATGCAAAATGCGTATGTAATATGTACATATTTTTGTTTAATAAACTGTACCACATACTATATATTCCTACTAAAGTTGCCTTTGTACGTTACTTTGTAATACATACTTAAAGAGATGCCTGTTTTTATGAATATAATTACTGTACAGTACTTCTTTTTGGCAAATAAACATGTACAGTTCGATTATCCGAAAAACCAGTTTTCCGAACACCCATGTCCCCCAATTACTTCGGATAATCGACGCTCTACTGTATTCACATACAGCCACATAATATAGAATCATTATCCTCTATGAATCGTATCACTATACTTGGTCTGAAAGGTGTGAAGAATGAATTTACCTTTGGATCTGACTGTAAATTATTATCATTGGTAAAATTGTACCTTTGCCGCAGTAAAGTATTAAGTAAATGTCTTTTAGCCTGTATTAGTTAGCCCCCGGAGAATTTGAAACCGAAATGTGTAGTCTCCCCCTACATATTTCAATCTTGCACCGTCACTGTTGATAAGTAATCTGACTTGCGTTAATGGTTATAAGAAATAGGAGAAGTTTACAATACTCTGACCCGCAATTCGATTTTTCTCCATTACATTCTTATAGGCAATTTTGTGCCGAGATCTTCACTACACGGAAAAACATGTTTGGAATAACCAAAGAATTGTTTTTGGTAACCACAAATTTGTTTAATTTGTCCTATATTATATTAGTTATTGTGTGCGTTTCTTTAGAGTTAGCAAATAATTTAGTTTAAGTTTTCAAATTTAGTGAAGGCTACCTACATTTTTGATAACAGTTATTAAAAAGTTGAATCAAATAAATCCGGTTTTCTGTGTACAACGCCACGCACGTAGCCATGGGGGGTTTGGGGGGGGGGCGGCTGAAGCCTTTCTCGAAATCGTACAAACGTTATGTTATTTGTAATACTGAGAAATTCATCTCCAGGGCTTTCACCCCCCACTTTTTTGTCTTTAAATAGAGGCTGTTGATAAGAGATAACCCCCCGCACCCCGAAATATAGTTCTGGCTACGGTACTACTCAAGGCGCTCGGTCAGCGAGACTGTTGTTCAGTAACATCTGTACATATTCGATAAATAAGGCATTGAAATCAAGGTGGTATTCATTGAATTTTTCGAATGTACTCGGCTCCTCCCTAGCCGACGACGTCCCAAACGAGTTTAGAAACAAATCAACTTCAAGTATTACCGCCTCCCCCCTTTTGTATTGTAATTGCTGGTACTCCTTGTTTAGCTTATTACCAGCACTTATTCGCAGGAGCATACTCTGGTCGTGTCTCGTTATCAAGTAATGAAAACATATACCGACTCACTTTATGCCTAACGTAAAATACATTGCCAAATCTGTTGACTGAGCGAAGACATAAATCGTTGTTATCCAATTGAAGGTCCGTGTTCTTTGCCTCAGTAAAACAATACTTGTCAAAACATTATTTTTAGTAGATAATCTCACTCTTGAATGTTTACATGGACCTTTAATTAAATATTTTTGAAAATTTCTCGTATTGAAACCTTTGCAAGTCTATTAGGAATTAGCATTGATAATCTCACTAATGCTGGTATAATTTTTTCCCCTGCCTTATGATTTAAATCAGCAGCGCAAAACCGTTGTACAACTAACCGACTGCACGGCGATAGCTACGTCATTAATAAGCAATTCCACAACTCCTCCCCACGTCATACCCCGCCCCTGCGTAAAAAAAGTGGACTGGACCGGTTGGATCTGTCTACGTCCAGTTAGTGCGTCTCGCGCAACCTTTTGTTTGTGCAGCAACAAAAATTATCGCGCTGTGTAACTGAAGCGAAGATTATTTCTTGATTAGAATTTATGGGCCTGTCCCACCGTCTGGGAAAGCACGATACGACAAAACGCCGGCCGCGGAAGGATACATTCTTAGTTTCTACGTCAATTTGGCCTGTTGAGAGGCGCTAAACCGAATAACAACGCTCTCTTTTCCGCGGATGTTGCCATATTAAAGCTTTCAACCCCGCATTCGGAGTTCATAATTCAGTTTTCTTTTATACAATTACGAGAATTTCCCCCCCTTCTTCCTTGTTTTTATTTCATTCTCCACGAAGTGAGTCATAAAATGGCTCCCATAAACTCAAATTAACGCTAACGAATTCGGATATGCAATTAGGAGCTTGGGGGACTATATCTTTAGGCGGAATGGTGGAAGCCAGCGTTATAAACACGTGATTGCAGACGCTCATTAGATTTTTCTTTTTTACTTGCCAGTGAGGCCACATTTTCGTCTGACATCGGCAATCTTTGTGTTCGGTTGCAGATCAATCTTCACATTTCTCCCCCGCCTCCAGCGTTCTTTTGTTTCTACCTGTCTACGTGCACTAAGTTCACCCTTTCTATGTCCTTAAAAAATTCCCTTTGACTTCAAGGATAGTGTTAACAAGTAACATGCAACGATAGAATAAGAAAAATAGTTTGTCTTTCATTTTGCAATATTTGAGCAACTTTGGTTTTAGTGTTAAAAAAAGGACTAAGATTTCATATTGTTAGTTGTGGCTAGTCTAAAATTCAGTTGTCAATTTGGACATATTGCAAACCCTTGGCTGTGCGTGTGACTTACAGATTCACCTCGTGGCGACTTTTTAAACCAGCACAACTGAATTGAACAGAAAACTGTTGCGCCTCTGTACACATTCTTTAACTATGGTGTGCTAAGAAACAAGGTGAGATTCCTTCAGATTTGACTGTCCTGGATATTTAACACGGTTCGATAACATTAATTTCTTAAGAATTAATACAATATTAGCGGTTTTGAAGTAATTAATTAATTTCTGACATGCCTGTCAATTTCTGTTGGGATATCCTCGGAGATTGTTTTGTTCAAATTTGTTAGAGCCTACAAATCTACTCTACATGGAAAATTCTCAAACGCAGAAAAGTTCGATATATATATATATATGTGTGTGTGTGTGTGTGGGGGGGGTGTTAGTGTGTGTGTGTGTATATGTCAACCTATCTGTATTCCATATTGGTTCAGAGATATACAAGATATAATAGAGAGATTCAGAAATGTCTATGAAGCTACTCACAGAACCCAGAACATGTCAATTGACACATATATGTTGACCCCAATAACAAATTAACGTTCATAAACTGCAAATGATGCAGTTTTTGGTGTGTCAAAATACACACAGAAATGCATAAAAGGGCACTTTTATCAGCTGGTGTTGCGTGTGATGCACTAAAAATGCATCAATGGGGAAGATCAGACAAGATCATTTCAAACACAACAAAATTACACATTTAGCTCAGTAGAGGTTGAACGCGATAAGCTCAATCGCTATTTAATATTCGCAATTCATTTGCACGTACTTATAACTAATTTGCACGGGTTTTAATTAATTTGCACGTACTTAGAATTCATTTGCATGTACTTAGAATACTTTACATTTATGTATTTGCATGTTTATAACTTTATATGAATATATATTTATTTATTTTATGAAAAATATGTATATAGAAGGTAATTAGAGGTACTAAACGGTATGCATATGTTTTTATATTCATTACTGCAAAGTATGTAATGTATAAATCGATAATATTAATGTTTATAGTATTGAAAATAAGTTTTCTATGGTTTATGAACCGCTATGAATGGTGTTAATGGGTGTAGGTACAGGTCCAATTACGAAAAGAAGACGGTCCCGGTATTTGAACCCGCGATATGTAATGTTATTAATTAGTACTATGTAATAATTGCATTATATTATGAAACACGGTGGTGCAACACGCTAGACAGAATACGGTCTCAGAATCTCGACTCGGCTGTGATGCCAGACAGAGAGATTGAATTAATATTCAGCGCAGGTAGAGGAGAAAGGAATTTGGGGAGTGTGCGTTCAAGGTCAAATGACGTGACAACGACAGAACAAAAAACGAACCCAATTGACCAATCAGAGAACGCGTCGGTAGGTTTTCAGAACAGGTTTTTTCAAGGTTAACCAGTACGCAAGAACAGGGGAAAGGTATGCAATACTATAGGGCAGGGGAGGGATTGAACCAGACAACAAAGGATGTCTGGAATGCGCAGCAAGGGTCAAATCTCTGAAGCTATGCGTCGCTTGTAGAACTGGTTTCAGCCGCCAATTAATATTCCGCTCAGGGTTGCCCCAAGGCACAGGACGCTTTAGCGCAGGGATTTTTTATCTGTACTATGAAGAAGGGAGAGCTATCAGGGACGGGGCCTACAGTTTTCACCATTTGCTTTTATCACGGGGTAACGAACCTAGGACCCTTTGATTATTGATTTAGGTAGTAAATGTATGTTACTGTGTGCTATTTAATTTAATTTTGAGTTTATTTTTTACCAAACTTTGACTTTATGTCAAACATTTTCACAGCTTATCCTTATTTTTACAAAAATAACACTATTTGTACTATTCAGGCAACATTTTTTATTAAATTTCGGACTCGCAAATACATTTTTTCAACTTTTAATTTATTATTTTACAATTTTATGTTAATTTTTTACCAAAATAACACTATTTATACTATTCAGGCAACATTTTTTATTAAATTTTGGACTCGCAAAGACATTTTTTCAATTTTTAATTTATTATTTTACAATTTTATGTTAATTTTTTACCAAAATAACACTATTTATACTATTCAGGCAACATTTTTTATTAAATTTTGGACTCACGAAGATATTTTTACAACTGTTTAACTTATTATTTTACAACTTTATATTAATTTTTTACCAAAATAACACCTTTTATACTATTCAGGCAACATTTTTTATTAACTCTTGGACTCGCAAAGACATTTTTTCAACTTTTAACTTATTATTTTACAATTTTATACCTATTTTTACCAAAATAACACTATTTGTACTATTCAGGCAACATTTTTTATTAAATTTTGCACTCACAAAGACATTTTTTCAACTTTTAACTTATTATTTTACAATTTTATGTTAATTTTTACCAAAATAACACTATTTATACTATTCAGGCAACATTTTTTCATTAATTTTGGATTCACAGACATTTTTTTTCAACTTTTAACTTATTATTTTACAACTTTATGTTAATTTTTACCAAAATAACACTATTTATACTATTCAGGCAACATTTTTTCATTAAATTTTGGATTCACAAAGACTTTTTTTCAACTTTTAACTTATTATTTTACAATTTTATACCTATTTTTACCAAAATAACACTATTTATACTATTCAGGAAATACTTTTAGTTATATTTTCGACACACAAAGTGTGTTTTTTCAACTTCTATCTGTTTATTTCACAAGTTTAGGCTTATTTTTACCAAAATAACACTATTTATACTATTCAGGAAAGACGTTTAGTTATATTTTGGATGCAAAAGTGTGTTTTTTCAACTTCTATCTGTTTATTTCACAAGTTTAGGCTTATTATTACCAAAATAATACAATTCAATCTGTTCAGGAAAGACTTTTAGTTCTCAACTGCTATCTGTTTATTTCACAAGTCTAGGCTTATTATTACCAAAATAACACAATTAAATCTGTTCAGGAAAGACTTGTAGTTACATTTTCGACACACTAAGTGTGTGTTCTCAACTTCTATTTGTTTATTTCACAAGTTTAGCCTAATATTACTCAAATAACACAATTTAATCCAGTCAGGAAGGATTTGGATATTTTGGATGCACAAAGAGATGTTTTCAACTTTTTTACTGATTTTTTGCAGGGTATGTATTAATTTTTATTTATTTTGTTTTGCATTATATATACATTTACAAATTTTTAACTTAGAGTTTAGTATTTATTTAAATTTTTTCGAAAACACTAAAGAAAAAGTACTTTTAGCTAAAATGTAAGCCACAGAATATATTATTATTATTATTATTATTATTATTATTATTAGGGTTTACTGATTTTTACTATGCTATTTTTGGTTCTGTATTTCTATATGTATTTATTTAGGTCAGGTTACGCCTGCTACGTAGGAAAGTTTGTTTATTTTAGAGTTTGCTGAGTATTTTGTTACTCTTATACTAAGTTTTCTAAATATATCAGGTAGAGCTCCATCCATATACTTTTGTTTTTGCTGTTTGGAGATGATGCGATCAGCATCACTCTCTATCTGCTTTTTATTTTATGTACCCAATATTATTTTGAGGCTTAGTGAATTCTAGAGCCTATTTATGCAGGAGAGAGGGCTTTAAAATTTTGATCTCAGATAACCCACAACTATTTGTCAGAATATTTTAAAGGTTCCTTTTTTTAAAAAATATAACCATTTATCAATATATTGACAATTCACAGGACAAGACGAAGTTCACAGGCGACTGACTACATATATGAACCATAGGTCCATTTGCTAAACGTTTTTCTATGCTAGAAGAATAATTTAGCCTTATAGCCTTTTTCAAAGTATTTTTGAAGTATTACTGGTTTTTTGGGTGCATCAACACTTGGGTTATTTCCATTTGGTTTATTATACGAGGCTACAATCACTATTTGAACACTGAAATTCTCTGATTGAAACTAAAAGCTTAGGCTTACTATGTATATTGATTAAACACAGGACAACACGAACTTTACAAAGGATTGTAGGTGATGTAGGCCCACACGCCAGAGCTTTGTTAACCTGCAAGAAGCATTTACAGCTAATGCTACGAGGAAATGAGGTTGATTTTTACTGTTTCACAAGAATGCTATTTTTTATACACCCAATATTTGCTTTTTCAAGTGACTACATGTACCAGAAGCACTTACAGGCCAACTCTAACTAGACTTCGACTTATTCTATATCAGGTGCTAAATTTATAAAGAACTATGATTGTGTATATTTCTGAGGAAGTACGCAAAAGCAGATTACCCGATTAAAGTATCTGAAAAACAGATATTTCTATGCAAGTATATTTTTATTGACTGGATTATTTAACAGATCAAACAGGAAGACTGCAAAATTCATTAAATGTAGTTCTATAGTATAGGTGGTTTCAGAGATATAAAAAAACAAATATGAGATTTCGCTTTTTTTGCTTATGAGGCTAATCGCGACGCTAAGGGTAAGTGGCGAGGAAATGTAACGGAGGAGAAACAGTCCCAAAAGTTATGGGCTGCATGTAAGTTAATACCACAGAGATATTACAGTAGGTGTAGGTTCTACCACCAGAACATTTCTATTATAATAATACTGGTTATGCTGTACTGTTAGCTAAAGATGCTGATAATTGAGAAACTTAAAAGCTTATTTGCAAAATTTTAAGATAAATAATAATCTGTTAGACTGTAAACATATTTTATATCTATTCTGTACAAGATCCGATGACAAATTTAAAAATTGTAATCGCCCAGACAGGGACTCGAACCCTGGACAGATAGGTTAAAAGCCTAACGCTATACCAACTAAGCTATCTGGGCACAAGGTATTCTTTTTTGAAAAGTTTGTTATGTTAAGAAATATATTGAAACACTTGAGAACACTTTTGGTCTGGTTCGACAGAGAAGGAGACAACATTTCCAAATTTTTACAGACTGGGTGTATTTTTCCACTATAGAGGCCTTCACTATATGTAATTCGAAACGCTAAAGTTCAGCTAGCTTCCAAAATTGAGGTAAAGATTGTGTTTGGCGAGATTAACAAGTTACAATTATATCCAGTTACGGACAAATAAAGCTAAAACTCTCAGATTTACTGTACGAGCCAAGTTTTAGTAACATTTTCTTCACTTTAGTACAAATACCAAAGAAATAGGTATGTTTTATTTATAATTTGACAAAATGTACTAGTATTTAATTCACAAAGTTAGGTAAAAAACAGTATTTTTTAAAAATATTGTTACTGCCTTCAAATTTTATGTTATTTACCCACTAACAACTGGTTTACACTGTTTGGCATCCTTTAAATAGGAAAAGAAGGAATTATTTGTTTAGTATTTTTACTACTTTATATTTATTTAAGAAAACAATTCTACAGTTTAACTTAATTTTTAACAAATTGTTACTAATTTATATATCAAAGTTATGTTATTTAGAGTGTATGAAGGCGTATAAAGTTAATATTTGTACTTATCAGTGCAACTAACAATTATATTTTACACACAAAAGATAATGTATACAGTTAAATCACTTGAATCAGAGAATAATATTTTACAGTAATTGATTCATTCAGCACTAGTCAGTACTTTTATGCATCAGAAAGTTTTCTTAATTTTCTATTATGCATGCTATTTTGTGCTATTCTTAAAATGTATTTCTAAGGCAAACTGGTTTAATTTTCTGCTTATAATGGAAAGTTGACATAGTTTTCACACAGTGCTTTGTACATTTGTTATATTCACTACTTACAATGCAAATATTATGCTTATTTAATGTATAACTAACTAACTCTCTAGCCTTTTTAAACCCGAAGGTTCATGGCTGCAGCAACACATGCCTTTCATCTGTTCCTGTCCTGAGCAAGATCTATATACTCCTTTCCATCCCTACCAATTTCCTTTAGGTCCATCTCTACATTATCCCTCCATTTTGTTTTGGTCTTCTTATTGGTCTTTTACCATCAGGTTTCCCAACAAGAATCCTGTATACTTTTTTTCCTCTCCCATTTGTACCACATGATCTACACATCTAAGTCTTCCTGATTTAATTATTCTAATAATATCTGGACATGAATACAAATTATGTACTTCTAAATTATGTAATCTTCTCCACTCATCTGCCTCGTCATCTGTTTTAGGCCCAAATATTTTCCTAAGGATTTTATTTTCAAATACTCTCAATTTATGTTTCTAGCTTATACTGTAGTTATTATATTTTTTTCTATCAGCTTATTTTGAAATTAATATTATTAGGTATAGTCTTTGATTTATAACTATATTGCTTTTTTATCAATTTATCTAAGAGTACATGCAGACAAACACATGTGTACACACTTTTATGTAAATAGATATGCCTTTTTTCAATATTTTAGTATGAAGATTGCACTTTAGCTATTTAAGCAAGGGTAGGAAAGGTAGGATTTCTGAGAATTTGTTGCAGGATTTTGTTGTCCAAGTATAGATGAGAACTGAGCTGGGAGACTGTTTTGAACCTTTTTATGAGAGTTTGCATGTGAACTGTATGCAAATTCAGCACTATTGACTGCGCATGCTTCTAAGTTTTGCTGTTATTTTACATCAAGTGTGTGAGACTGTAGACAGTTTTCCCTTTTCAAGTAGTTTTTATTGATTGTATTTGTATATGTTTTGGGGACTTAGCAGTTTTATGTTATGAGGCAGTTTGTTGTAGAATATTTTTACCGGATTGTTTTGAGATATTGAGTGTCTGCTGTTTTACTTGTAATTATTTTCCTTCTTGAGTTGTGTATTTGACTATATTTTGTCCAACTTCGTAGTATTTAGAATAATTGCTATTGACTTGTAGATGTAGGGAGTAATAAACCTTTGCAAGATGCCCTATACTTTAGTCTGAACATTATTCTTAGTGTTCACTTTTGAAGCCTTAGTATTCTGGTAGTATTATTAATGTAGAGGTAAATTAGGCTAAAATGTAGGCATTTTTCTGATAAATTATACTCATTTAGTTGTTTCAGCAGGTAGAAGTTGCATGATGGTTTACTGCTGAAGATGTTAATTTGCTCTTTTTATGTACTACGTATGATGTAGGTTACTTGAGTAATTGGAATTTTCTACTGAAAAAAGGATTGCTTGTCTATTTTATTCCTATGTTGTTGAGTTTGTCCATAAGCAAGCCATGATTTTATTCTATCCTATGCCTTGGAAGAATCTAGATATATTGTGTTTGCAGTTTTATGTTTCTTTAAGGTTTCAGCTATGTAGCTTTTTAAACTGTGCTATGGGTGTGACTATTGATTTCTCTTTCTGGATCCCATGTTGGTTTCTGTGTATTCCTCTTGCTGCTTGAATTTGACTTAGGTTGCTTGCTTTTTTCTTAGATCTTTATTTGTTTATTTGTTCAGTATTTTTTATTTTTTAATATTTTTTTACATAAAAAATTCAAAGTACATTGTTTAAGTCAAAATGTGTTAAAATTCAATTTTTCAAAATTAAAGTTTTAAAAATACAATTTTCTAAAATTAAAAGTTATAATAGTATATTTTTGTTAGTAGAAGTTTTTATACTAGGGCAAATTATTTTGTTGTTAATGTAAAATTTGTTAGTTAATGTAAAATTAAAGTAATTAAAAATCAATTTTTCAAAGTTAAAGTTTTAAAAATACAATTTTCTAAAATTAAAAGTTATAATAGTACATTTTTGTTAGTAGAAGTTTTTATACTAGAGTAAATTCTTTTGTTGTTAAAGAAAAATGTGTTAGTTAATGTAAAATTAAAGTAAGTAAAATTCAAAAAAATAAAAAATACTGAACAAATAAACAAATAAAGATCTAAGAAAAAAAGCAAGCAACCTAAGTCAATTTCAAGCAGCAAGAGGAATACACAGAAACCAACATGGGATCCAGAAAGAGAAATCAATAGTCACACCCATAGCACAGTTTAAAAAGCTACATAGCTGAAACCTTAAAGAAACATAAAACTGCAAACACAATATATCTAGATTCTTCCAAGGCATAGGATAGAATAAAATCATGGCTTGCTTATGGACAAACTCAACAACATAGGAATAAAATAGACAAGCAATCCTTTTTTCAGTAGAAAATTCCAATTACTCAAGTAACCTACATCATACGTAGTACATAAAAAGAGCAAATTAACATCATCAGCAGTAAACCATCATGCAACTTCTACCTGCTGAAACAACTAAATGAGTATAATTTATCAGAAAAATGCCTACATTTTAGCCTAATTTACCTCTACATTAATAATACTACCAGAATACTAAGGCTTCAAAAGTGAACACTAAGAATAATGTTCAAACTAAAGTATAGGGCATCTTGCAAAGGTTTATTACTCCCTACATCTACAAGTCAATAGCAATTATTCTAAATACTACGAAGTTGGACAAAATATAGTCAAATACACAACTCAAGAAGGAAAGTAATTACAAGTAAAACAGCAGACACTCAATATCTCAAAACAATCCGGTAAAAATATTCTACAACAAACTGCCTCATAACATAAAACTGCTAAGTCCCCAAAACATATACAAATACAATCAATAAAAACTACTTGAAAAGGGAAAACTGTCTACAGTCTCACACACTTGATGTAAAATAACAGCAAAACTTAGAAGCATGCGCAGTCAATAGTGCTGAATTTGCATACAGTTCACATGCAAACTCTCATAAAAAGGTTCAAAACAGTCTCCCAGCTCAGTTCTCATCTATACTTGGACAACAAAATCCTGCAACAAATTCTCAGAAATCCTACCTTTCCTACCCTTGCTTAAATAGCTAAAGTGCAATCTTCATACTAAAATATTGAAAAAAGGCATATCTATTTACATAAAAGTGTGTACACATGTGTTTGTCTGCATGTACTCTTAGATAAATTGATAAAAAAGCAATATAGTTATAAATCAAAGACTATACCTAATAATATTAATTTCAAAATAAGCTGATAGAAAAAAATATAATAACTACAGTATAAGCTAGAAACATAAATTGAGAGTATTTGAAAATAAAATCCTTAGGAAAATATTTGGGCCTAAAACAGATGACGAGGCAGATGAGTGGAGAAGATTACATAATTTAGAAGTACATAATTTGTATTCATGTCCAGATATTATTAGAATAATTAAATCAGGAAGACTTAGATGTGTAGATCATGTGGTACAAATGGGAGAGGAAAAAAAGTATACAGGATTCTTGTTGGGAAACCTGATGGTAAAAGACCAATAAGAAGACCAAAACAAAATGGAGGGATAATGTAGAGATGGACCTAAAGGAAATTGGTAGGGATGGAAAGGAGTATATAGATCTTGCTCAGGACAGGAACAGATGAAAGGCATGTGTTGCTGCAGCCATGAACCTTCGGGTTTAAAAAGGCTAGAGAGTTAGTTAGTTATACATTAAATAAGCATAATATTTGCATTGTAAGTAGTGAATATAACAAATGTACAAAGCACTGTGTGAAAACTATGTCAACTTTCCATTATAAGCAGAAAATTAAACCAGTTTGCCTTAGAAATACATTTTAAGAATAGCACAAAATAGCATGCATAATAGAAAATTAAGAAAACTTTCTGATGCATAAAAGTACTGACTAGTGCTGAATGAATCAATTACTGTAAAATATTATTCTCTGATTCAAGTGATTTAACTGTATACATTATCTTTTGTGTGTAAAATATAATTGTTAGTTGCACTGATAAGTACAAATATTAACTTTATACGCCTTCATACACTCTAAATAACATAACTTTGATATATAAATTAGTAACAATTTGTTAAAAATTAAGTTAAACTGTAGAATTGTTTTCTTAAATAAATATAAAGTAGTAAAAATACTAAACAAATAATTCCGTCTTTTCCTATTTAAAGGATGCCAAACAGTGTAAACCAGTTGTTAGTGGGTAAATAACATAAAATTTGAAGGCAGTAACAATATTTTTAAAAAATACTGTTTTTTACCTAACTTTGTGAATTAAATACTAGTACATTTTGTCAAATTATAAATAAAACATACCTATTTCTTTGGTATTTGTACTAAAGTGAAGAAAATGTTACTAAAACTTGGCTCGTACAGTAAATCTGAGAGTTTTAGCTTTATTTGTCCGTAACTGGATATAATTGTAACTTGTTAATCTCGCCAAACACAATCTTTACCTCAATTTTGGAAGCTAGCTGAACTTTAGCGTTTCGAATTACATATAGTGAAGGCCTCTATAGTGGAAAAATACACCCAGTCTGTAAAAATTTGGAAATGTTGTCTCCTTCTCTGTCGAACCAGACCAAAAGTGTTCTCAAGTGTTTCAATATATTTCTTAACATAACAAACTTTTCAAAAAAGAATACCTTGTGCCCAGATAGCTTAGTTGGTATAGCGTTAGGCTTTTAACCTATCTGTCCAGGGTTCGAGTCCCTGTCTGGGCGATTACAATTTTTAAATTTTGTCATCGGATCTTGTACAGAATAGATATAAAATATGTTTACAGTCTAACAGATTATTATTTATCTTAAAATTTTGCAAATAAGCTTTTAAGTTTCTCAATTATCAGCATCTTTAGCTAACAGTACAGCATAACCAGTATTATTATAATAGAAATGTTCTGGTGGTAGAACCTACACCTACTGTAATATCTCTGTGGTATTAACTTACATGCAGCCCATAACTTTTGGGACTGTTTCTCCTCCGTTACATTTCCTCGCCATTTACCCTTAGCGTCGCGATTAGCCTCATAAGCAAAAAAAGCGAAATCTCATATTTGTTTTTTTTATATCTCTGAAACCACCTATACTATAGAACTACATTTAATGAATTTTGCAGTCTTCCTGTTTGATCTGTTAAATAATCCAGTCAATAAAAATATACTTGCATAGAAATATCTGTTTTTCAGATACTTTAATCGGGTAATCTGCTTTTGCGTACTTCCTCAGAAATATACACAATCATAGTTCTTTATAAATTTAGCACCTGATATAGAATAAGTCGAAGTCTAGTTAGAGTTGGCCTGTAAGTGCTTCTGGTACATGTAGTCACTTGATAAAGCAAATATTGGGTGTATAAAAAATAGCATTCTTGTGAAACAGTAAAAATCAACCTCATTTCCTCGTAGCATTAGCTGTAAATGCTTCTTGCAGGTTAACAAAGCTCTGGCGTGTGGGCCTACATCACCTACAATCCTTTGTAAAGTTCGTGTTGTCCTGTGTTTAATCAATATACATAGTAAGCCTAAGCTTTTAGTTTCAATCAGAGAATTTCAGTGTTCAAATAGTGATTGTAGCCTCGTATAATAAACCAAATGGAAATAACCCAAGTGTTGATGCACCCAAAAAACCAGTAATACTTCAAAAATACTTTGAAAAAGGCTATAAGGCTAAATTATTCTTCTAGCATAGAAAAACGTTTAGCAAATGGACCTATGGTTCATATATGTAGTCAGTCGCCTGTGAACTTCGTCTTGTCCTGTGAATTGTCAATATATTGATAAATGGTTATATTTTTTAAAAAAAGGAACCTTTAAAATACTCTGACAAATAGTTGTGGGTTATCTGAGATCAAAATTTTAAAGCCCTCTCTCCTGCATAAATAGGCTCTAGAATTCACTAAGCCTCAAAATAATATTGGGTACATAAAATAAAAAGCAGATAGAGAGTGATGCTGATCGCATCATCTCCAAACAGCAAAAACAAAAGTATATGGATGGAGCTCTACCTGATATATTTAGAAAACTTAGTATAAGAGTAACAAAATACTCAGCAAACTCTAAAATAAACAAACTTTCCTACGTAGCAGGCGTAACCTGACCTAAATAAATACATATAGAAATACAGAACCAAAAATAGCATAGTAAAAATCAGTAAACCCTAATAATAATAATAATAATAATAATAATATATTCTGTGGCTTACATTTTAGCTAAAAGTACTTTTTCTTTAGTGTTTTCGAAAAAATTTAAATAAATACTAAACTCTAAGTTAAAAATTTGTAAATGTATATATAATACAAAACAAAATAAATAAAAATTAATACATACCCTGCAAGAATTCAGTAAAAAAGTTGAAAACATCTCTTTGTGCATCCAAAATATAATAACAAATCCTTCCTGACTGGATTAAATTGTGTTATTTGAGTAATATTAGGCTAAACTTGTGAAATAAACAAATAGAAGTTGAGAACACACACTTAGTGTGTCGAAAATGTAACTGCAAGTCTTTCCTGAACAGATTTAATTGTGTTATTTTGGTAATAATAAGCCTAGACTTGTGAAATAAACAGATAGCAGTTGAGAACTAAAAGTCTTTCCTGAACAGATTGAATTGTATTATTTTGGTAATAATAAGCCTAAACTTGTGAAATAAACAGATAGAAGTTGAAAAAGCACACTTTTGCATCCAAAATATAACTAAACGTCTTTCCTGAATAGTATAAATAGTGTTATTTTGGTAAAAATAAGCCTAAACTTGTGAAATAAACAGATAGAAGTTGAAAAAACACACTTTGTGTGTCGAAAATATAACTAAAAGTATTTCCTGAATAGTATAAATAGTGTTATTTTGGTAAAAATAGGTATAAAATTGTAAAATAATAAGTTAAAAGTTGAAAAAAAGTCTTTGTGAATCCAAAATTTAATGAAAAAATGTTGCCTGAATAGTATAAATAGTGTTATTTTGGTAAAAATTAACGTAAAGTTGTAAAATAATAAGTTAAAAGTTGAAAAAAAATGTCTGTGAATCCAAAATTAATGAAAAAATGTTGCCTGAATAGTATAAATAGTGTTATTTTGGTAAAAATTAACATAAAATTGTAAAATAATAAGTTAAAAGTTGAAAAAATGTCTTTGTGAGTGAAAAATGTAATAAAAAATGTTGCCTGAATAGTACAAACAGTGTTATTTTGGTAAAAATAGGTATAAAATTGTAAAATAATAAGTTAAAAGTTGAAAAAATGTCTTTGCGAGTCCAAGAGTTAATAAAAAATGTTGCCTGAATAGTATAAAAGGTGTTATTTTGGTAAAAAATTAATATAAAGTTGTAAAATAATAAGTTAAACAGTTGTAAAAATATCTTCGTGAGTCCAAAATTTAATAAAAAATGTTGCCTGAATAGTATAAATAGTGTTATTTTGGTAAAAAATTAACATAAAATTGTAAAATAATAAATTAAAAATTGAAAAAATGTCTTTGCGAGTCCAAAATTTAATAAAAAATGTTGCCTGAATAGTATAAATAGTGTTATTTTGGTAAAAAATTAACATAAAATTGTAAAATAATAAATTAAAAGTTGAAAAAATGTATTTGCGAGTCCGAAATTTAATAAAAAATGTTGCCTGAATAGTACAAATAGTGTTATTTTTGTAAAAATAAGGATAAGCTGTGAAAATGTTTGACATATAGTCAAAGTTTGGTAAAAAATAAACTCAAAATTAAATTAAATAGCACACAGTAACATACATTTACTACCTAAATCAATAATCAAAGGGTCCTAGGTTCGTTACCCCGTGATAAAAGCAAATGGTGAAAACTGTAGGCCCCGTCCCTGATAGCTCTCCCTTCTTCATAGTACAGATAAAAAAAACCCTGCGCTAAAGCGTCCTGTGCCTTGGGGCAACCCTGAGCGGAATATTAATTGGCGGCTGAAACCAGTTCTACAAGCGACGCATAGCTTCAGAGATTTGACCCTTGCTGCGTATTTCCAGACATCCTTTGTTGTCTGGTTGAATCCCTCCCCTGCCCTACGGCATTGCATACCTTTCTCCTGTTCTTGCGTACTGGTTAACCTTGGAAAAAACCGGTTCTGAAAACCTACCGACGCGTTCTCTGATTGGTCAATCAGATTCCTTCTTTGTTCTGACGATGTGACGTCATTTGACCTTGAACGCACACTCCCCAAATTCCTTTCTCGTCTACCTGGGCGGAATATTAATTCATTCTCTCTGTCTGGCATCAGAGCGGAATCGAGATTCGGAGATAGTATTCTGTCTGGCGTGTGAAACCAACGTGTTTCATAATATAATGCAATTATTGCATAGTACTAATTAATAACATTACATATCGCGGGTTCAAATACCGGGACCGTCTTCTTTTCGTAATTGGACCTGTACCTACACCCATTAACACCATTCATAGCGGTTCATAAACCATAGAAAACTTATTTTCAATATTATAAACATTAATTATTATCGATTTATACATTACATACTTTGCAGTAATGAATATAAAACCATATGCATAGCGTTTAGTACCTCTAATTACCTTCTATATACATATTTTTCATAAAATAAATAAATATATATTCATAAAAGTTATAAACATGCAAATACATAAATGTAAAGTATTCTAAGTACATGCAAATGAATTCTAAGTACGTGCAAATTAATTAAAACCCGTGCAAATTAGTTACAAGTACGTGCAAATGAATTGCGAATATTAAATAGCGATTGAGCTTATCGCGTTCAACCTCTACTTAGCTCCGTCAATAAATACATTAAAACTAATATTAATCAGGACCTTCACTTTTCGTCAACTGAATCTAACATACTTTTTTGTTATTCAATAAATATTAAATTCTTTGTCTTTTTGGCATTAATTTCCTTGCCAGGACAGTTGTTTTTATACAAATTTAGCGATCTTAACTACACGTAAACTAGATATGAATATGTGCTTTTATATCTATACCTACACAGTCTTCTTACCTATTCATGTGATAATAACTAGAAAGTATTAACTAATTTACATAATATTATGAATAGACGTATGAAGTATGTTAACGTATTAATTTAGACATTTGTATTGTTATTATTATTAATTCCAGAATCCTTTGTTCGGACCCCGAGAAATATATTGCTAGATATGCAGTGGCGTGGCCAGGATTTTTGAAAGGGTGTCGGGTTACATATACTGTACATGGGCTGTGTGCAATACTTCTTTTAGTAGTCAGCCCTTATTTTGTCATCTTTTCCTGCCTTTGATGTTGTTTTCTTCTTTAAGAATACTAGGTTAAAGGGGGGTATGACACCCACCAACACCCCTTTGGGCAAGCCACTGTAGACATGCGCATGCATGCATGATCAGGGACCATCTCTCAAGTTGCTCTCCTCCAACTCTACCGGTTCACTAAGGATCAGAGCGGCCTGGATTTGGAAATCACGAAGAAGCAACCGAATGTAATCCGAACGCGATAGAGGGCCATAAAAACGCATAAGCATATGAATAACAGCGACCACATGTAAAGTGGTTGGTCACCCAAGCAAGATAAGTGAATATACGGCGCAGTGCGTCACGCGGTCGCTGCCAGGATATGCCATGCCTGCATGTAATCTGCCCACACTGAATTATAAAGGAGCCTATAAAAAGCCATTACCATATTATAATATTCACACTTTTTACGCTGCTATCTTGCGAAGAGGCGATAAGATTTCGCCTGCGGTCACGTGGCTCTCCTGGGTTCCCCCAATTGGTCGGCAAGCTTGTGCTTGTAAGAGCCATTTACTCGTGTTTCCTGGAATGGTTTCATGGAAGAGCAAGTTAATTGGATAAACAATCAACATTCCACCAATTAGCACGGCGTTTAAGACTGACATGCTCTTTTAATAGTTTCGGGAACACTTGATGTGACAGCTCACTTCAGAGTGCCTGATCTTTTCAGCAGTGTGTGAATCAACACATATATAATAATAATAATAATTATATTAGTTTTTATTGCAAGAAAATATATTTGTTATTTTTAAATGAATAGATCATTATTATTATAATATTCTTACATGTCTCAAAAAGGGCAGAGGTTTAATAAGTGAACTTGTGGAAAGCTACAATATGAACTTATGATGATGAATAAGATTCTAGGATCCATTCCATTATTTTATAATTATATATTCAATTTTGTAATTTTGTGTCACCTATTTTGAAATTTGAAAGAATCAATCATTGTTCCTGCTTTTAAAAAATATGATTAAATGAACTGAAATAATTACCGTGGAATTTCTCTACTCTCAACATCATATAAAATATTATCTAACATTATTTTAACAAGACTAACTCCATATGCTAATGAAATTATAGGTGATTAACAATCTGCATTTAAACGTAACTGATCAACTACAGATCAAATTTTTCACATCAGACAGACACTTGAGAAGAAGTGGGAATGTAATCAAAATGTCCATCAGCTATTCATTGACTTTTAAAAAAGCATATGATTCGGTTAAAAGAGATAAATTATATAATATATTAGTCGAGTTTGGAATACCTAAGAAGCTCCTTAATATGATAAAAGTATCCAACAGTGAAACAGAAAGTAAAATTCGTGTGGATATTAATATGTCTGACAAATTTACAATTCATGATGGGTTAAAACAATCAGATGCATTATCTCCATTGCTCTTTAATTTTGCCTTAGAATATGCTGTTAGGAAGGTAAAAGAAACTAACGAAGGACTAAAATTTAACGGTGTGACTCAGTTGTTAGCAAATGCAGATTATGTTTTTGATTGATTGAGTTGGTGTTTTAAGTCCACTTTATGCACAGTAAGGCTAATCCGGACTGGACCTACAGTTTAAAGTGGGATCCGAACCATTATACGCCTCCACCGGGAGGCGACGACGATACCACTGCGCCATCGGGGAGGACCATGCAGATGATGTGATCATACTTGGGGATGATATAAATACAAATAAGAATAATGCTAAAGTATTTTTCAAAGCAGCTAAAAAGATAGGCTTGGAAGTTAGCAAAGAGAAAACTAAATATATGTTTACAGGCCGAAACCAAGTGTTAGGTAATAATAAAAATCTAATTATTGATAACAACTTGTTTGAACCAGTTTCCAAATTCAAGTACTTAGGAGTAATAGTACTAACAAATGAAGATTATATTAAAGAGACAATAAAAAGCAGGCTTAATTCATGAAATGCGTGTTACTTTTCTCTTCGTAAACTTTTATCTTCTCCTATAATATCTAAGAAACTAAAATTTAAAATATACAAAACACTAATTTTGCTTCTAGTATTATATGGATGCGAAACTTGGTCCCTTACATTGAAACAGGAACATAAATTATTGAGAGTATTTGAAAATAAAAATCCTTAGAAAGATATTTGGGCCTAAAAGGGATGAGAAGACAGGTAAGTGGAGAAGCTTACATAATTTAGAACTACATAATTTGTATTCATGTCCAGATATTATTAGAATGATTAAATCAAGAAGACTTAGGTGGGCAGGCCATGTGACACGAATGGGAGAGGAATGAAGAGTTTCCAGGATGCTTGTTGGGAAACCTGATGGTAAGAGACCATTAGGAAGGCCAAGACGAAGATGGAGAAATAACGTTGAGAAGGACCTAAACGAAATCGGTAGGATGGAAAAGAGTATGTAGATCTTGCTGAGGATAGGGACAGATGGAAGGCCTCTGTTGCTACAGCCATAAACCTTCGAGTTAAAAAAGGCTAGAGAGCTAGTTAGTTAGTTCAATTTCAACATTGTGATGTACCTATTTGTCAAATTGTGCTCATCACTTAAATAAATACATTATTATAATTATTAATAATAATATTTCTGTTACTGAGTTTCATGTAAACGGTTCGACCCTCCACCTACAAAAAAAATTTGCATCGCCCTGATTGAAGGGAAGGGACAGGGGCCTGCACGAGACCTGGAAGAAATTCGTCCACAAGGAGTCGCGCCTACAATAATATGCAACACGCAAGTCATACCAGGTGGTCGACATTGCGCAAGCGAGTCTCCCTTCCACAGGCCTACATGCCTTCCAGGTTTTTCTCTTCAAATTAGTTTCATTATTATGTAAAATGGACCACCCCATATTTTCCAAATTTGTTTTGAAGATCTTGAAATAGGTTTGTGTGTTTTGTTCATTTTATGTCACATTTCTGGTCTTGAAATCGTAAATCTTCTCTCGGTTTCATTTTACGTCGTTTGTTTGTTGAAATGTGTAAATAGCATTGCCGGCTATTTCCGCCCATCTGAAGATACAAGGTAACAGTTATATTTTGCATCGTTTTACTATCGGTGTGTTCTGTAGAACTAGATAACTGGCGACAACGTGAGAGAACGACTATTTGTTGAAATAGAAGCAATATGCAAAAACCTTTTGCAATGTAAATTATGACTTCATGTTCCATTTTATGGACCCCCGTACTTTAGCGTTCAGCATCACGTCATATCAGAAATGTAATGGTTGAAAAAGTACTAAAATTCCCTTCAGAATGAAATTTACGAAAACAAAAGAAGCTATCTTTGTGATGTAGAGGGGATAATAACACTAAGCAAATTACGAGCAGTATAACTTTTCAAATAGGAGGGGGATATCTTGAGCAACTAATTCGGATATCGAATTACAAAATTGCACCAAAGGGAAAATCTGTAGCAGTTTTCAAAGTTCTTCGAAAAATAGTTTAATTAATTAATTGATTTGGTGTTTTAAGTCTACTTTGTGCACAGTAAAGCTAATCGGGACTGGATCTACAGTTTAAAGTGGGATCTGAACCACCATGTGCCTCCACCGGGTATCGAACCAGGGACCCCTTGATTATAACGACGACGCTATCACTGCGTCATCAGGGAGCCCCACCACAATAAAAATAGTTTTATGTAGAACAATCACCAGTCACACAATGTTCCAAAATATTCACAATGGCACTTTTGCGAAACTTGGTTCGTACTTCTTTACAGGCGTCAGCAGTGGTGGCGATTGGGGGGGGGGGGGACGAGGGAGTCACTTCCCCCCATTTTGTCACTTTTGCTAGCCTTATGTACGAAGGGAAATTAAACTGTCCTTGCCCCTCCTACTTTTTTGCGCCTTGCCACCTAGTTTTGGAACCCAATCGCCGTCACTGGGTGTGAGTGATGCAAATGTTTTCTACCACGGAATAAATCTCTGCAATTTCAAATTGATAAATAAACGTGATGAACATTTCAAATGCACCTTGAACAGTTTAGAATCTAAAAGTTGGCAACAGTGACTGCATGAGTCATGTATCTGAATCTGGAGACGGTGCAAAACCGGAATGAGCGTTCGCTGCAGATAAGCGAGCTGGGTCTTGCAAAGTCTGCCGTGGGCTTTCGATGCTTGACAGTTCAAAACTCAGGCGTATATTTTTACTCGCTTGCTCGCGAGCCAGGCGGGCCTAGTAAGCGAATCTTACAGATGTGCAGCGCTCTAATAAGGGTGACCGGGGAAAAACGATCATGAGTAATTTCTGCTTAGTTAGTGGTACTAACATGTGAGCGTTACTACCTCTGCAGTTAAGGTGAAGACTGTCAGTGAGAGTTAGTTAACAATATCTTCTGTTTAAAATTTACAGCAAGAAATGTTATTGCAAGACCTCATGATGTAAGGGAGGTGATAGTTTTTCCATTTTGTGAGTCAAGAATAGTAACGCTGATAATCATCACATAATAGGGTTACTTGCATATGCTTTGCCCTGTTTATTCAAGATGCCGTTTTGTCGTGGCATTGTGTTGTTTGGGGCAACAGCAATTTGAGCATATTGACCCTTGAAAGCAGCGACAGTCTTGGCAGTGATAATGATAATTTACTGTGTATTTTCTGCAGTGATACGTTCTGTTCATGACGAAGGTTGGATTATGTGTCAGATGTGTAAACAATAGCCTCAGGATCAATATGTTGGAGTGGATGATGGCATTGACTTCATTTGTGATCTCTGCAAATAATACATGGAAATTTATGCCTAGTCCAAAGCAGTTAAATGTCTAAAGTGCTACAGCTGTTAATTTTTAGTTTCCTACTTTTTGACAAGACATTTACATTGTTGTAACATAGCTGAGAAACAGGGGATCACATTTCCCCGTACACCCGGTGCAAAATGATAATTTGCATCATCCTATCTTTGACTGTACTGTGTGTTACATTTCAGACTTAAAATTTCCAAACCAATCAATCTGTACTCGTAGATATAAAAATGGATGTATGTGTGTTTGTTCCAGCATAACTCTCGAACGCCTGTAGCAATTTCTATCAAACTTTTTACACAGTAGCGTACGCAGGATTTCATCAAGGGGGGTGTTATTTCGAAAACTTTCTACAAATTCACATTACCATTGTTTTATTATACTTTATTTAATTAATTAATAATAATAATTAATTAATTAATTATTATTATTATAATTAATTTAATTACTACTAATAATTATTATTAATGCAGCTGCTATTTATGACAGAAATAGAACAAAATTACATTTCTTTTGTTTCTTTGTTACAAAATAATTGTCTAGTCAACGGTTATTTGTATATGATAAGTGAGACATTTTAAGTGTGAAGAAAATCCATAAAAACAAGCAAATATATTAAATTTATTGAAATAATCGAAATATGAAACTCATTCAAGGAGACGCTGTTGCAGACTTATACGTCGCAGTTTTATTTTTCCTTAATCATCTCTTAACTTAGAAATAATAGTTCATGTTTTTATAGCGTTGTTTTTCTTAAGCTATTTCTGAGCGTAACTACTATTACAATTGGTCTTATGTCCCTTTATACTCAGTCAATACTGTGACGGTACAAATTCTCTTTCCAGATTTTATACCAGGTAGTATAGTCTGACAACTTCGTGGGATATCCGGGTTCGATTCCCGGAATTGGTTGGAATTTATCCAGCCTTGTCTCCGCACCCAGCCTCATAGCAATGGGTACCTGAGAGCAACCCTGGTGGATGAAGGCTGCCGGAGCATGGTGCTGATCACATCACCTGCAAAATAGTTCGAGATCAAGAATCTTTGGGGCCCACCACACCACTACGTGTGCCTTCATGGCACGGTGCTATATGCACGGGGGAATTTACATTACCTTTACCTATGGAACTCGCCCAGGATGATGATGAAGCGCGAGAATACATGTTGCTAAATTCCACTGAGTCTATGTTTTCGTTGAAAAGTAAGTTTATAGACATTCCAACACATTTATCACTTCTAGGTGATTCACAAAGCACTTCTTCAACATTATTTAATGATGTGGATGTAGACTCAGCATCACTTGAGAGTTCACAAGGGGATGCGAAATCAGTACAGAGAAGAACGTTTGCAATAAGGTCGGCACACAGCGACGAAGCAAGGAATTTTCACAATTCTCGCGAGAGTCATTGCGCGTCATTTTGCAAAAAAAATTGCAAAATTGAAATTTGCTGCCGCTTATATTGTGTTTGGAATGTTTTTTTTTTTTCATGCTGCATGGGAATAATAATTCAAATTATTATTATTATTATTATTATTACTGTCGCAGATCTTTGACTGTGATAAATTAGCCATTTTTTTTCTACAGCATATTCCATCAAGGGGGGGGTTTAAACCCGGTAACCCCCCCCTTGCGTACGCCACTGTTGGTACACATATCACTTGCAATCTGGAAAGAAATACTGTGGGGTTAAGACCCTAGGGGTGGGGGTGGGAAGGGGGATGACATGTAGAAGTAATCGAAAACAACCTATATTAGTGGGGAATCCACAGTTATGGTGGTCGCTAAGGTGAATAGTGACACTGCGAATGCCGTTCAACTCCAAGTTGTAATGATGCGATCATTACTGGATACTTTTTTATGTTATAAATTGTGTATGTCTATGTATTCCTGTACGTTCGAGTTCTTGGCCGTTGGGGAGCGGTAGGTTTCCAGTAATGGTTTAGGTCATTAGCGGGGCCTATAAATAGGAAGGGCAGGGGAGCAGTGGGTCTCAGATTTTATGGCGGAGAACAGCAATGACCCTCTCTTTCTCTGAGGGGAGCGGGTGGGCTAGCTTTCTTTCCTTACTATGTGAACCGACGGCGGGGATGTTAACTTTCTTTCTTTTAATACACACACTTGCTCTTTTCACATTATTCCAATAGTTTATTTCATGTGGGAAACCGGGTACACAACACACATACCTTCAGCCACCTTTTTTGGTACTAAAGGTTATATATATATTTTTTTTACTCGTGGAGCCAGTGGCTACGCGAGTTTACACACTCTCTTCGGGAAGGGGGGACAGGGTACACCGAAATGTAGATTTTGCGAATAACGGCCAAGAATTAACTTCTGTAAATATAATATGAATAAACCTCTATATATCAGTGGCGTATGCTGGTTTTAACTAGTGGGTAATCTCAGACACTTGATTCATCCACCCACTCCTGAAGTCTCCCTGCAAATTTACCTCAACATTCATACAGGATTTACGAATGTATGTGTGAAAAATGTTACCTTATTGTTGCGACCACTGTCGAATAGTTGTTGTGATTGCACTTTCAGTTAATCTACGTTTAGAATTTCAAACAATAAAACAAGATAATATAATAAATCTATAAGAAAAAACCTGTAAAAAAGAATATGAAAGGAATTCGGTAGTGAAATAAAAACCCTCAATATTAATTGAAGTGTAAAATTCAAGTTACCCCAATACCCAGTTCTGATTCCTGATTTTTGTTTTTATACACGGAAGTTTGAGTTCAAGACCTGTGGTACAAGAGATTCTACTGCCCTACCTAAATTAACTATTTGCAATTTCTCCGGAAAAGATCCCGTTCCAAATATTTTCACACGAAAATATTATATTATATCCATTGCCTTTAATATTAAACACAGCACTAGCACGAATACTAAACCAGCTAAACAAATATTAAATTCTCGAATCGCTACAACACTTATTCAATTCCCTGCGCCAATCTTCTATTGCGGTTCCTTCCTGCTTGACACAGACTTCATATTCCCTGCGATGCGCGAGGTTCTATAAGTTGGAATCATTGCGTTTTTTGTTTATATATTTTACATTCAAACATCTTTTATCATTATGATCATTATTAATCTAGAGAGGGGGGAGAAGCAACTTAAATTACCTAATATATGTGTACGTATATATATAATTTATTTCTGATAGCTTTCCCTTTTAAAAATTATTCATTTCTGTGAAAGAAGTACTCTCACTGGTTTTGAAGGCTACAAAGAAAGTAATCACACATTTTAAAATACAAAAATGAATAAAAGTAAGCATATAAATAGTTTAATTACTTCATTAATCGATTTATTAAATTGTTATTTGACGTCGCTTTTCTGCCACTTTTGGCTAATCACTACGAGTGATGATATGAAATTGATGAAGGGACATTTACAAAGAGCACCCATGCCCAGCCCGGTATTCGAACCCTGGAGCTCTGACGTCGTAGGGAGCTGTGGTAACCACTCCGCCACAGAGGTCGGTGTAATTTCTTGAATTTCTAGTTAAATTTTTAATTTATTTAATTACCGTCATCTTCAATATTAAAGCTTTTTTTTTTTTCCTATGACAATATCTGTTGAAATAGCAGATATCAGGAAGACAGAAGCAAATGTAAAATGAGAATTAACATAGAATTGGTTCGCAAATGTTGTTCACATTTCCCTGTTTCTCGCGCACTTTCAGATGTATTTTCTCTACTTTCCTTTTCAGTACGTAATTTGCGAACCCAGAATTCTGTTTCCTGAAAAATTTCCCTGTCGTAAACAACACAGCTCCTACGATACAAAGGCCACCGGGGAAGAATGGCAGAAGAGGGTGCCAGAACGGCAAAGGCTCTGAGGTGGAGAGTGCGACCGATGGACTCTCTCCAGAAGCAGCTTACCCTTGCCACGGAATAACCGCGCCCGAGAAGCAGTGTTTCCTTGCCCACCCGTCAAGGGATTTAAAGGGAGCCGGTGGAATCTCACCCTGACGTCACCAGATTCCACCAGCTGGAGAAAGTGGCTGAAAGCCTCTCGGACATTCAGCGGCAAACGTTTGAAAAACATTCGCGCGCTGGAAGTAAAGAAATATGCGAATCAAAGATTGGTTCGGAAGAATATTGCCAAGAAATAAAAAACAACTTTTTTCAAAAATTATAGTCGGGTCATCTCCGATTACCTAGGTGACCCAGAGTATACGCCGCTGCTATATATATCTAAGAGGAAATGGGCGTTAAGCTATAATTTGAAGAAGTACGTGTCTATTGCCTAAACTAGCATCCACAGAACTTCAGGTACTGCAAGTTTTGAACCTCGGGACAAGGATTCAAAAATGTATTGTTGTGTATATCGTGTACGTTGCTGAGAATCAGCTTAAAAGCACAAAATATACCTTTACAAAGTTCATCACCTATCGGCATGGGGGGTGAAAAATGAAATGTAAAAAATGACCTACATTAGTGTCGAATCTATAGTTCTCGGAGTCGCTAAATTTTTTGGCGAACACACCCTTCAGCAAGCAACACTATTGTTAGAATTCATTATTTCCCTGTCTAATAGGAGATTGGGATAAATAAATATCCGGGCAACGCCGGGCAATCAGCTAGTTCTAAATAATAGTCAAGATGTGCACCAAATCATGTGTAATAGTCTTCATTCTATTTCGATACGGTTTAGGTCTCTCCTATATATCCAGTTTACGATATTCTCAACAATGTTCTAAGCATTTGTTATTATTAACAACAAACATAGTAACATGTAAATGAATGTAAGGAATTTATAAGAAAGGAAATTTATCTACGTGCACAAGAAAGACTGGCTTTTGTCGGTAATTCATTTATAATGATCCAATGAGTAATATTATAATTGGTTCTAAAATAAATCATTAAAGTTGTTGAACGAGAAGGTGGCCAAGAAACGTGTTGCAAAAAGCAATGTCAGTTCGTGAACTCTTTCCTATGCGAATTTCTTCAGAATCATATAACGGTCAAATATTGAGTGACAAGTAATTAATCTAATTGCCCGTTAGTAGGAATTAATTGCAATTGGTAATATTAATATCCGTCGCGAATACAGGTGTCTAGCGAACTGTCCAGCCAGCACTAGCTTGCTCAACCACCGTTTTTCGCCCGAATTCGGATTTACATGCATTCTTATGGGAATATCAAGAAAAATGCAACTTCTAAACCAATGGACCGAATTGGATGAGATTTCAACCAGCGGAAGACCACATCAGGAAAGTATTGATTCCAAGATTTGAGCCTAATCAGAACAGAACTACGGGAGTTATGAATTATTATAGATTCATCGCTGTATTGAATGGGAGACGGAACCCTACGGAGTTGGCCGCTCTGAACGTGTCGAATACAATAGAGGAAGAGTTAGCCTAATCTCTGCGCGAGGGGCTGCTACCAGAGGTTAAGGACCGGAGTGAGCATTGACCAGGATAGGAGGACAACGGTCAAAGCACCAGAAACAATAAACTAGCACCTGATCATAGAGGGTAGCGCGTCACCTCGTTCCAATCTGGAATAAAAGGGATGATTTGGAATAGCGAGACACAGTTTTGCCACAGTTTTGCCTAGAATCGCCACCGGAGTGTGAGCTAAGCGCGACCAAGCTGCGAGCCGCAATCAGACCCGTGGTCTGGATTTGTTTTCCTCGAGTGAGTGTTTCAGAGCCATGGAGTAGAGCAGAATAGAACCAGGGGGTCGTTTTCCCCCTCGCCGCCAACGCATCCGTGCACATACGTGTGGTTATGTGAGAGTACCGCCAGACACGTCCACCTGTGTCAATCGTCCGAAACAACGTCCTAAGTAGTGAAAGTTAATAACATTTGATATCCATGTGAAACCGCGAATGGATCATCGCGTATGTATGTTAGTCTCATCGCTCAAGTCACGTATCTGTACTTACGAGTGACCGCGAGGAACTGACCTATTATTGCGCAAGTTGTCGTATGGAGTCGACAGTGCGCGTGTACCGTTCTGGACGTCCCTGCGAAGTGAACGAGTGAAGCCAGGATCCGATGATGCCAGATGGAGCTGCCGACTGATCCACTTTCGCCAACCAGAATAACCGCGAGGTGCAACAATGGAGTGTGGAGGCCTTCCAAAACTGTAGGACCACTTTCACCTAACCCAGGTCAGAGGGAATGCAGCGAAGGTAAGATCCAACCATGTGCGTGTGTGAGAGAGCTGACGCCTATCTACCGCGAATCTGCGTAAATCAAATCATTGCATAACTTAAATCAGTGCTATGGCATCCCTAGACATCGGTATTCCGGCGGACAATCAATGTTAAAGATCAGAGTTTATGTTAACAGCAAACAATAGCTCATTGAATTATATTTGTACCTTCAGAAAAGATAGAAGGGGTTCGCACAAGGAACAATTATTCACTTTATACTTAAAATCCTAAACGATAAATTGTAAAAGGCAATGTAGCCAAGACATAGCAAGAGTATGGTCAAAGTATTAATTAATCTAACCTTTGTAATTGTCATATTGTCGCCATATGCCATGGAATGAGAGTATGAATGTGAGATCGAGTGAAAGAGGGCAAGATGTATTGTCTATTTATATGTGCTTTAATATATGTGTATATTCAGAAACACCGTAGTATTATGTAACGTCATTTCAGGTATTTAAAATCAAATCCTCCTACGTTTATTCTCGGTAACTCCGACTGTTAGGCACTTATCCTGAACGTATTATAATTCATGTAATGTTTAATTCGCCCAGCAGATGAGGCGAGCGATTCTTCGTTGTTGCGTTGCTAAGCTCAGCTAAGTTGAGTTAGTTGAGTTAATTAGTTAATTTATTAAATTAGCAGCCCGTGACAATCAAGAGGAAATCTATCTAATTTTGCCGACCTCCGTGGTGGCGTTGCTATCACGGGCCGCTACGGCGTCAGGGGTCCCGGATTCGAATCCAGGCCTGGACATGGATGTTCTTGCTGAGTGTACCTTCATCTATTCATACATTTCACATCATTGCTCATCCTCAGCTTCGCTATCAACCAAAAGTGTCAGAACAGCGAAGTAATATAAACCCAATTAACCAATTGGTATGAATTTCATTATTCTATGTACGCCTATTGTAATTGGAGCAAAAGCTCTGTTATGGGTGGTAAGCATATTATAAATTCCTGGTTCTTTTTGGGGTAAGACTATTTCACGGTGGGTCTCCCCCCGCGCACCAGTTATCTACGCCCATGAACCTGGGATCCCAAACACACAAGCGCGACCGAAAAATGAAGAGCTCGGCTCTTTAATGAGGTGTTCAGATTGCAACAGATCCTCCCGCAAAACTCATTTCTCCGTCACCTCAAGCGAGAACCACTTTTAATTACCTCCATTAACGGAAATTCATCTTCATTGAGACCCTTATCTCAGGCCTTTTGTGCCCCTGCATCCAGGTCTCCAGCAGCTATTAATGGCGATGAGAAAGCGGTTAACGACGGAGCAGCACTTAGAGAGGTAATGAGTGAATCAGGAACACAATGGAGTGGAAGGTGGCGCTTGTAAACAATGGTGGTACAAGGCGGAATTCTCCGTTCAACATTCCGTTTTAATAACAGCCTTAGATTGCAGTTATCAGCAGGATTTGGAAGATTATCGCAATTGACTTTTCAGGTAATCTTTACCACTTAAACGAATGTCTTTAGTGCACGATGCTTTGTAGATGACCAAAGAAGCATCTATACGGTATTCTCAACAATGTTCAACTCAACTCCTTTTGGGGTCACGTAAAATATATATATATATATATATATATATATATATATATACAGGGTGTCTCAAAAGTAATAACGCAAACTGACACAGGTGAAATTACACGATAATAGAAGCAAGAAAGTCTCAGTGAACATGGGTCTGCAAACGAGCCGTTTTCGAGATAATCGCGAATGTGTGATTACAAGCCGCCACTGACTTCATTGTAAACGTCATCCTAGTTGATAAAATGCTAATAATGTGTGCGAATGTGTGGTTAGAAGCCGTCACTTATTGCATTTTGTAAACACCGAGTGCTTTACTCCTTGTGCGGTCCGAGGTTTGCTCTTTGTTTACAAAACAGAACATTTCAAAGAGGTGGCGTTGCAATCAAACTGAACATTTCCGAGAGGTGTTACGGCTTGTACCCACACATTCGCACACATTATTAGCATTTTACCAACTAGGACGACGTTTACAAACAATGAAGTCAGTGGCGGCTTGTAATCACACATTCGCGATTATCTCGAAAACGGCTCGTTTGCAGACCCATGTTCACTGAGACTTTCTTGCTTCTATTATCGTGTACTTTCACCTGTGTCAGTTTGTGCTTGCATTCACGTACAGATTCGAAGATTAAACACAATAAAACTGTTTTTACATTCTTAATTAAATATATCCTCCTGAGTCAGAATTAGCATGTAGAACATTTCTTTGAAAGGGGTTATAGAATGAAATAATACATATTACAAATGTGGTTAAGCTGTAGAAAATATAACTAGCAATGTGATCGTATTATGTAATATTTTTTTACAATATCTTATCTAAACTATTGCAATGCGTTTGTTAGCTTTTCTTCTCTAATCAATTACTTTTATTCACGCAACAAATCATGGAAGAAATATACTATGAATTATACATAAACGTAATCCATATAATAAATATACAGAGTTTTAAAAAGTAAAAAAACATAAAATTTGAAATGTGATTAATATTTTGTAAAATTTAGAAACTAAAAACAAACTGTAACACAAAATTTTGAATCTCTGAAGAGAATACTAGATACTAGAATTGGCGTACATTAAACCTATATTTACAATGAAGGTTTATTAAGTAATATATCGTCACTTAGTCCTATCTCTATCTAGGAAAAATAATCATATCAACCCCTAAATTTTAGTATCGTGTTTGTACGCCACGCATTTGTTTTATGTAAGACCGTGCTAGTATATGTCCGTTTTAAAATAATTCAAATCAAAATGTTGTCAGTTTTGCAAATTTTTAAAAAAATATTTGTGTACAGCTTAACATTGTTTGCATGGTCGACCGTAGGATTTTTTCCAGGAATCATCAAGCATTTTTTTTTTCCGTTAGTATTAAAGATTGAAAGTTACCTTTGAAAATCTTAACTTGCTTCTCAATCTTGCGTTCATGTGTGACAAAGCAGTCGCTCACTTTGTGATGTTTTGTATAATTCATATAAATTCATGTAAACATTCAATTCGTACATGTAATACGATAAGGAAATACATTATCTATTGCAGGGCATTTTAAAGAATCAAGATAAAATGAACTGTGACAGTTATGAGGATCCGGCAATGGTGTTTATGGCTGAGAAAGGTATCTGAAACATTTGGAGGTGGAGCGTGTATTCCTACTTGGCGTCTATTGGTCAGTGAAGTTTCGTTTGGAAAGAATGAATAAAAAAAAAGAACTCGCTGCCCTTTATAATGAAATTAAGGAAAACTTCCTTGGCGATTACAGTTTCTTTTATTGCGTTGAATGATCGTGCGCGCTGAATTAAAAACTCGATCCTTCCCTCCAGATTGCTCGAAGCACAGAATATAACAGTAACAATAAAAAGGAAGAAGAGAAAAGAAGAAAAGGATTCCAGCCAGTCCGAATGATCTGCATGTGTGTGTGGTTCATTACGAAGGATTGGTCCCTTGCTACCGGCAATGGGGATAATAATCTTGCTGTGCAGGTCATGCAAACAAATTTCGTGCTGATAAACGTTTTTGATCGAGGCGGTGGTATAAAACCCAACCAGTTACAAACTTATTCAGCTGGAGAGGGTCTGTCGTGAACGTGGCTATAAAATTAGCGAGGAGGAGGTGAGTTTTGTGTGTGTGTGTGTGTGGACTTGTATAAAATTCTTTCCCTCGATTTCCTCTGCCGGCGAGTCTTATACGTGAATATGTCGGCAGTTACGGCACGCACTGGTTAAGTTAGAATCGCCAGGGTGTTGCTCTTGTACATTTTTCTTCGTGCCTGCTAGCTCGATTCAGGGGTAAAAACGAAGCACGGGACTACACAAATGCAATAAATTATTAAAAATTAGATTATTGTGCCGTAAATCCTATTTCCACACGCTTGTTTTTCTTCTTAGCCATTGCTTTTAGTCACGAGTTTGGGAAGTTATACTATACAGTCAGTGTACAACTGAGTTGTTTGACAGCTAATGGTGTAACGAGAAGGACACCAACAAAGCAAGTCTGTGTACGAGTTTTATGTCTACCATTTCAGTGTGCTATGTACAGTGTGATGCACAAGTATTTTCCGTAACCATTTTCAATATTTTTTCTCTTGCATCCTATGTGTTTTTGACGAATGGATTTCTACTTACGCTGGAGCAGATAATGTTAGCAGCTCCTCTGGGAGGTTTTGTTAAAATTCTTGAAGTTCTCGTTGCGTGAAACAAAACAGAATAAATATCGTGATGTTCAATTTGCTTGGCGTTACTTACCTATGCATCCCACTCTACACTGTATGTTGATTTGGTTGGTGTTTTAAGTCCACTTTATGCACAGTAAGGCTAATCAGGACTGGACCTACAGTTTAAAGTGGGATCCGAACCACTATGTGCCTCCAGCAGGTATCGAACTCGGGACCCCTTGATTACAAGACGACGACGACGACAGCGCCATCGGGGAGGCCACTATACTGTATGTTTACTTTGTTATACAGTATAGACACCCAGCGCCCCAACATCACGTGTGTGTGTACACATCTTCTTCGGTAATGGTGCTTGTGGTTTTTGTGAACAGTAAAACCGCAATTACCTCATTTTCTCCCCAACTATGATTTAACGTTCTAAAATGCCTTAACGTTCTAAAATCTGTAGCTAATATATTTTTGTGTAGATGGCAGACAAGATCGAATTAATTTATTGATCACAGAAATCATGTAAAATTACAAAGTTGTAATTGCTTTAATGTTCACTTTGATTTGAGTCTTGCACAGGAGATTCGAAAAAATGTAGATTGTTATTTAGTAATTATGAATTACAGTTTACATTTAACTGTTCTCAACGAGTGAATTCTTAAATGTTATGAATGGAACTACTTCTAACAATGAACCTTCTGACATCACCGAATAAAATTTAAAAATAAAAAAACGAATGGACAAGCAAATGCATGTGCGACTGAAACGTTTCATTTATTTATGTATTATTTGCCATCAAGAGCGAGAAAAATTCTGCAATTACAGTGGCAGTACAATTGAAATGGAAAGTTACATATAAATTTGAAAAGCATAATATATACACTAGATATACAGATACTTACACACATACACAATTATTATTATTACGTATTATTATTATTATTGTAGACATAGTATAATTAAGTAATAGGGGTGCAAGGGGTGACTTCTGGAGAGGCACCCAAAAGTCAACCTCACTGCCCCGTAGTACATCCAGCAACTGCTTCTTGCAGGCTAACGATGCTCTGGCGCCTGGATCCAATGCCAGGATTCTCTGTGGATTCGTGTTGTCCTGCATTTTTAAAACTTTAAACCACATATTACAATTATTCTCGACATATTTCTACCACTCTTATCCCGTTGCTATTGCATTTTAGCTTGTTGATAAATCTCTCAGTTGTTACATGTTGCCAGGTCCTGGCACATCAAGGTTAGTCTATTTGTCCATCTGACACTAGTTGTCTATGACATCATAAATATTTGCAAATTAAAAAACGAACAAACATAAGATTTTAACTAAATAACAAAGAATTACAATGTAATATCCAGGGAAATACAAGTTACATACGATCAAAATCATAATTAAATGATATAAAGTACCATTCAATACTAACATATTAACAGCGGAAGAAGACGAATATATGTAAATTATATTATTATTATGTGCAGACTATGGCACAAAAGATTTCAGATGTGCCTTGCAATAACTTCACTTAATCTTAATCCTTAACTTAATTCTTAATAAGGATAAGTTATGTGTGCACGAGACTGTCCAGTTGCATATTCTATAGACCCCCTACATTAGTTTGTCCATTTGAATTTGTTCACGGGTGTCTTATTTTACTCATTGATGCCATAAGCACTGCTAGAAGAAACCGTACAATTTACAATATTCTGACGTTAAAATTGAAGTCTGTCTGCTAATGTACAAAAATAAAAGCAACCGGTTTTTAGTTAAATTTTAATATTTTTTCATATCTAAGGATAGCAAATGGCTATAAAATACAGTTGCGTGAACCAAAAATGTTTTTTTTTTAGAAACTGACTCATTAAGATTACGTTAATTAGATTAATGTAGCCCTAATGACCCTGAATACTTTACAAACGATCATGATCATCTTTTTAAGGCTGTTAGATGGTAGCGGAAATTGTCGGTCATTTCTCTAATCAACTTTTACAGTGTGGCATGGGAAGAGGATGCTTCCCTCCGCTCGGCAAATAAAATTAGATAAATAAAGACTATTGTGGCTCAAATAGGCAATTTTGTTTGTTTTTGGAGGTAATGTGACTAGCCGTCAGGCAATTGATTCGATTTCAATTTTGAGTGATATTTCAGTGGTTAGAAACTAACAGTAAATTATCCTGTCGATTGTCGTGGATCCACAATATATTCATTCATTCATTGTTTTCTGCCTAATTGGCATGTTTTTCACTGCAATCTCCAGCTTTCCCTATTCTCTGCCTTACGCTTCGTAATAGCATACGACCCAGTTAATTTAATATCATCCATAAGCTGATATCTCTTTATTCCAAGGACTTTCCTCTTTCAACCATTCCCTCCAAGGCATCCCTTAGCAGGCAGCTCCTTCTTAGACAGTGTCCTAACCAGTTTCTTTTCCTCTTCTTGATGGTCTCCAGTATAGATCTTTTTTCACCAACTCTTTTCAGTACGGCTTCGTTTCTTACCTTGTCCGTCCATTTTACACGCTCCATTTTTCGCCATGTCCACATTTCAAAAGCTTCGAGTCGTTTCTCTTCATTTCTTCTCAACGTCCAGGTTTCTTCACCATAAGTGCTACACTCCACACAAAACATTTCACTAATCTCGTCCTTACACATATGTCCATGGGTCCACATAAACATTTTTTCTTCTATTGAAAGCTTCTTTTGTTATTGCGATTCTCATTTTCACTTCTTGTTTGCAGCTCATGCCACTGCTTATAGTGCATCCGAGGTACTTGAAGCTATCCACTTGCTGGATTCTTTCACTGTTTGCTCTCACGTTAATTAATATTCCTTTGTTTCCGTCCTATAACCATTGCCTTTGTCTTGTTTACATTAATCTTCATCCCATACTGCTCACAGCTTCTGTTTAACTCTTCTAACATACTATTTATGGTTATTTCATCCTCATCGAATAATGCCATGTCATCAGCAAATCTTATGCAGTTTATTCTTCTTCCTCCCAATTTGACACCTCCTGTTCCCTGGAAACAATTTTTCACTATATCTTCTAAATAGATATTAAACAAAGTAGGCGATAGGCAGCATCCTTGTCGTATTCCTCTTCCAATTTCACAGCCTTCTGTCATTTCGCCTCCTGTTCTCACTTTAACTCGTTGATGCATGTATAAGTTGCTTAGAAGTCTCTTCTCTTTCCAATCTACTCCAATTTTCTTCAGAATTTCTGAAAGTTTAACCTAATTCACTCTATCAAGGGATTTCTCCAGGTCTACAAATACTACAAACACCTCCTTTCCTTTCTGTAAAATTTACATGTGCATAGAGTTTATTTGTACATGTTGGCGTTCAAAGTAAATAAATGTCAGCTTTTAGAGCTTTGACCCTCAAATTATCTGCAACATTTTATTGTATTATTCTTATTTCTAATAATGTATTTCTCTTATTTCAGTCTTACCAGAAATATTACAAACAATAAAGTAACAATTTGTTTGGTCTTGTCGTCAACCTCAGAATGAAAGAGACATACTTTGTGACCGTGATTAGCTTCTTGCAGTTGTCATTTTGAAACATGTAGTCTACAGGTAAATTCGATATATCTACAACCACTGGCGTACCCAAGGGAGAGAGCTGATGGGGGTTACGTCCCCTCCAGAAACTTTGTAATGAAATCAGTAAAGTATTCGAAGAAAACTGTATGGTAAATGCAAACTCGATTTTATATGACTTCCGATTATCATTTTTCTCTTCAAACAACTTTTAAGACGAATGTTAAAAAATGGTAATTATAAAATATTTTATACTGTATCCCCCTTCAAAGAGCAGTTATGAAATTCCCACCTTTACAATTCCAGCCTCCTCCGAAAAAAAATCCTCCGTACGCCAGTGTCTACAACAAATACAATAACACATTTCAATTCATCGATCTTGGAAATACATATTTCGACACCAAGATCCGTTTTGGCATTGGTACAAAAATGTCATATTACAAAATGGTACAAAATCTGCTGTCTCCGTATCAAATGCAATGTTCATTTGAATTTATCCACCTCAAAAACATATTTCTACACAAAGATGAGCACTGTACGTTAATTTTTAAGTAGGAAAAATCGTGTCTGCCATTTTGGAAAATGGCGACTGGAGGGATAACTTCCACATATTGGAATAACATTGCTCGCCAACACATGCAAAGAAACTCCCTTGCACTCGCACATTTTTACGGAGGTTAGTTGTGGATCCTAGATTTTGCTTTTGTTCACAAAGTTGCCTCGGTATTAGGTGACCCCGAAGCAGAAAAACTTCCTGCGATTGGATCAAAGATGGCCACCGGACAAGAATCCATCACGCAAAAGAATTCTCCTCGAAATACAGACATCAAAAATAATGAAAAAAGTTTTTTTGTTCACTTCTCAATTTATTGCGTAGCGTGTTGGCTTTTATTAATACCAATGATCTAGTAAAACATGGCTCCTTTACAACGCTCACTTCCGGCCCTTCAACTGACGAGGTAGCATCTGGCGCGGTTCGCGTGGAAGGAAAACACAAGTACTTGCTGCAGGGAAGGCAACAATTGCTCCTTTCATTGTTGACGAATGTGCAAGAATAGAAGCATTTATCACCAGCAGGACTAGGATTTTAATGCAGAATCAACCAATGGTCTGATACTCAGAAATTGATAATTTTATTGGTACAGTGGTAGTAACATTAAGGATGACAAAAACTGCCAAATTCCAGAGTGCTCTTAGTTTTTGAGTTATTGACTTTCAGAAAAGCAAAAATCTCAAAATTTGACGACATTTTGTAATCTTTAAACGTCTATAGACCAGAAAGTACTTCACCTAGAGAGCTCAAATTGGTGTCATTCTCTTCTGCTTTTATAGAGCTTTAATTTGAAACGCTTGAATTTTGTATTTTTTTAATACAATGTCTCTCTCTCTCTCTCTCTCTCTCTCTCTCTCTCTCTCTCTCTCTCTCTCTCTCTCTCCCCAAAGCATTGTGATATTTTTTAGTACACGAATCCATAATAACGTAGCAAAGAAGATATTTTTCACTTTATAAATCACACAAGTGACCAGGTACAATATTATAATTTATGATGTAATGTACACAAGAAAACATGGAAAAACTGAACCTGCAGATTTATTTAATGAAATGAATTCAGCTGATATTACTTGTAGTACAGTGGGATTCATAATTATTACCAAAAAAATTGTCTATAATCATGTTTATCCTCCTTGATTTGTAAAGAGCTTCATGAAATTGACAATCTCTGCACCTGCATACATAAAAATACTGCCCTTAAAACACATGTTCAATTGTTTACTTTATTTAAATAATATAAATGCCGTCACAACAATAGGAAATACTGTGCCAAAGTGTTAACGGTTGCTCAGAAATTATGTTAAAATGTTATCTTCACCTATCCAATAGTTTCTATGAGAAAGGAACGTGAAATTACGACAAATAGGCTAATAATGTCCTTATAGGCAATTGAAACTCCCCTTGCAGTACCCCAAATGAATTAGCCTTATTATGCTCTACACCCTAAAATGCACAAAAAGATGTTCTATAAAATGCTCTTTCACAACAAACTTACATGTTTATTTCACCTGCACTGCAATGCACTACTGACACTATACGTGGTTGTCAAAGCAAAGTGATTGCTGATTGTCTCTTAACAAAGATTTGAACATTGAAAAAAACTCCTTTCTACCTTTTCCCATAATAGAGGAGCATACTGGAAGTAAACTATATCACCAGCTTGCAAATCCCATGGTATTTCTCCAGTAGAAAAAAATCCCCCAGACAAAACATCAGCAATTGAACATAGCATAGCGTTCTCAACCTTCATATTTGTTCAAAACCAGAATCGTTTTTTTCCACTTCACCATGAAGTTGTACCAAGTCTCTTGTCATTTTTTCACTAGATTTCTTTGTTCCAGAAGGTAGAATCTACCAGATTTTTTGAAACTAAATTGTTCTTCTGAAACTTTCGTATACTGGCAAGAAACAAGAAACTCTCCAAGAAATGTTTCTTCTCTTGTGAAAACATAAAAAGCAAGACCAAATTTTTGAAAAAATGTTTAAAACTTACCAAAATTCGATGAAACCCCATAAAAATGCAATATCCTGCAAAATAAAAAAAATACAAACGAAGATGGTATGTGGGCTCCTTTTGTTACGAAACTTGTGAACATCTAACTAAGCAATGCATTGGAATTTCGAAAACAAATATGATGCAAATTCATCACAGTCCCGAGACCGAGAACGAGACGCGCCTTTGTAAAATCGAGACGAGACCGAGAGTGTAACAGAACCGATCTTGATGATATTTGAGAAATTTACTTGAATCAAATTTATTTAAAATGGGAATACCTAGAGAATATCTACCGGAATATTTGTAGATAAGTCATATACTTTGTTTATGGTAAGCGCAAGGTTAATCAATTGGTGGCGACTATGAACTTGTGCTCAGTCGTTGCATACATTTAGGAGAAAATGCTGTCTGAAGGGTTAATTTTGAGTTTCAGTTTTGTTTCAAGCCCCCTTTATGGACATATAGACTAATCGGGAGCGGACCTGCAGTTTAAAGTGGGATACGAACAGTGGCGTGCCCAGGAGTTTCGGAAGGGGGATACGTGCACTTTCTTTAGTATTCAACCCTCATTTTGCCACTTTCCTGCCTTTGACGTTCTTGTTGTTGTTGTTTTTTAGAAATACTGGACGAAAGGGAGGTTATGACCCCCACAAACCCTCCTTACACGCCACTATATACGAACCATTATGTGACTCCACTGGGACCCCTTGATTAAAAAAGGAGACGACGTTACCACTACGCCATCAGGGAGGCCCTGAAAAGGTGAAGAGGGTAAATAAATGGGGAAGGGGGAGGTTTTAGAAAACTACACTATTATTACACAAGCCTCTATTCTATTTTAGATATTTAGAATAGTTTATTGGTGCTGTCGGATTATTCTAAAAATGTGCCTCCACCAGGTATTTAATCAAGAGGTCCCTTTTTCGGATCACACTTTAAACTGTAGGTCCAGTGCCGATTAGCCTATCTGTGCATAAAGTGGACTTAAATGGGCAATGTAAAATATTCCAAAACCTCCCAGCACTTCTTGTTCAACTGCGAACCCACGAGAAGCCGATTCTCCATAACAAATTGCATCAAAAAAAAAATCATGGGAAGGTGGATAATCTGCGAAACAAGTGTTGCCTTACCGTCATGCACCGCGACATCGAGCCTCTAAGTAATCGGTCACGTGCTGCTTCCGCCGGAAATAAAATGGCGGCTAATGGGTGGGAGTACGTGGCTATGTCTCGGGTAATTGCGAGGGATCGAACACGTCCCGAGGGATGATTGTTCAGCCGAAAGCCGCAAGATGACGGTTGATTGCCGGTTCCAGGGGCATCGCGATTTTTCACACAGCCACTGTGGAACAATTGACAAACGAAGCATGGCGAGAGGCGCCTGGGGACGAGGCTAAAGTGTAATGAACAGCCGAAATTTCCTAATGCATTCATCACCCGACAATATCTACTTGCAGTTAAGTTTTATTACGAAGTTCTATGTATTGTTTGATTTCTTATGGCATTTCTCATTTCAACATCATTTCCGCATGATTTGCATTACAAGAATTGTCAGTGTGATATAATAATAATAATAATAATAATAATAATAATCAGAGAACGGATTTAGATGTAAATAATTCATATGATACTAAAAATTAATGTTATTTTGTATTTTCTTTTTTAATCGTGGTGCGTAAGCTCGAAAAATGTTTGTTATTTTTCCACATTTTACATATTAGCTTGTAGTTTTACATATTTTAGTTATTATTACACATATAAATCCATATTTTTTCAAACATGTTCCTACATATTCTATATTCATACCGTTACTACATTTTTCCATTTTGTATTAAATACCACCAAAGGTTTTCCGTTATCTGTATTCTGTTTCTTTGCTATTCTTGTTTATTTTAAATCTTGACAATGTATAGCGTACCTGTAAATCTAACATTGTTGTAAATATATGCAAAATGCAAGCTGAAGCTATCGCGGTGAAATTCATTGATTATTTGAAACTGTATACTCCTATTATTTTATGCGATATTGAACGCAGTTTCAGACAATACAAATCCGTCTTTGAGGATAACAGGATGATATTCACGTTTCAGTACTTTAAAAAGTTAGTTCCATCATTTTGGTACCAAAAATTAAGCATATTTTGTATTTGTATTTTGCATTAACATTAATGTCTTTAAATATGACAAAAATCAGGAAAAATCCGAGGAGTTGCTTAAGGCCGTACTAAAGATGATTTTGCGGTAATTTTTCGATAACAGATGGCAGCACCGTTTTTCATGGCAACCGAGTGCCATGTTGTCAGATCTATGAGCATAATCAAGTTAGTACATACAGGTTGCTCGATCTGGGTATTTACTGATGGAAGATGACGTCATATTGATTAGTGGAATTTAGACAAAATTCGTAGGTGTACAGCAATGTTATTGATTTTTATGAGATCAGTTAGATACTCTTATCAGAAAAAAGAACGAGTGTTATCAGCAATGGAAAGTAGTAAAAATCCAAAATATTGACAAAAAATAAAAACAATCGTGTGGTTAGTTCATACACCAAACAGAGCAAGTAAGAACAATACAATTACGTTTGAAGCAACTGATGCGTTGACTACGAGATAATAGGCGTGTTTCACCTATGTCACAAACTGTTGCATTGTATCTTCGAGCAGCCATGATTGAGGCCAGTTCTTGCAAGCACACGGAATTCAAATAGGCGGGCAGGAGATACTAACACAGACATTCGTTATTTAAAACAAACGTGCAGTTGGTGAAGATGTAAGAAATGCTACTTGGTGGATATTTCCTTGCAAACATGGCGGCTGTGCGCATCCTGACGTCACATGAAACCCATCTATAAACTCATGTGAATCCGTACAAAAACCATTCTTTTTCTCTGGCACGGAGGCCCCTGAAGTGCGGGGCTTCGGGCGAGTGCTCGAGTACCCCTGTCTAGGATGGGCTCTGGGTGTATGAATCTATGTGCACCAAAGTGAGAAAGTAACACGGTATCAAAAGGGGAAACCTCCTGAACTCACCTTTTCTCTTGTTCAATTTGAACAGTTCTTGTTGGTTTAGAGGTGAAGGTGCATAAGGGAGAAAAATAACAAATTCGCCACTTAGAATGTAAACATACTGTTTCTAGATTACGTGTAAATGATATCATAAGATTTAATGACTTAGGTTAAACCCTGCAATGACCCAGAGTTGGCCTTTTCTTCGTTGTGTTATATTATTATTTAACGAATATTAGTATATAATGGCTAGTATATTATCTCATGTTTATTGTAGTTTATTATAGTTTCATTTATGTTACAGTTATTAATTCTTATAAGTTCATAAATATTATATTTATGTCCTCAGCAGAATTTCCAATATGGCTGTTCTAGAAGTATAAATAGCGGCAAGTTTAAGCAATTTTTATATATACAACAGCAATAGTTTGATTCGCTTTTAAACTTTGTAAAGATTGGCGTAAGTTTCATTTCAATCAGTTTAATGAAGCCGAAGTTATTAATTTTTAATTTAAATTTCTTATATTTATTATTAGTTTCATGGTTTTGGCAGACGCCATTCTTTCCTGTCGTTATTTCGAAAGCCATTGTTTATTTGTTTAAAGTTTTGTGGAGTGAGAAGATTACGCGTTGCCGTTTGCATTGTTGCCATCACTTATCGAAATTCACTGTGCCAGATGAATATACTTTTCATTATGTTACTGTTCGGATATATACATTATTTGTATCAACTTTCTGGTATTAAGAAATTGTAGTAGCTGGTGCCACTGAGTGAGTGATTATAAGTGACGGTTTCCTGATAGCCTTTGGCATTGGCAGTTTTGCACTAAGACGTTCGGGAGAGAGATGTGTTTCGCGTAGCAGAAAATTAGGCTTACGCATCTCTCGGTGTAACCGGTCTAAACTATGTTTTATTTTTATTTTATCTTAAGCTACATACGCGCGTGCGTTATTCTAATAAATTATAATCAGGATGTATCCTGGTGTTTCATTTAAAACTGAAATACGAGTTGGGCTACCAACAGACACGTGGACCTCAACGGACTTCAAAGATAGAGAAAAAGGGAAGGAACCAAGTATATCTGCCCGAACCGAGATATCATGTTCTACTGAGCTACTACGGTAAGTTGCACCAGTGTTCCCACGTCGTTAGTGACAAGTGCAGCTCTACACAAATTTGCGTATCCCCCCAAAAAAACCTACCTCCCAAAATGAAATCACAAATACGCCAGTGAGTAGGCATCCCCCCCCACCCCCATAGCAAAAAGCTTAATTCGCACAGTGGTTGAGGCACAAAAGACGGACAACATTTTATAACTATGTACGCTGCAGTTACTGCAACCCGTGTGCTTGCAAAATGGCGCCCGGAGCTCTTACGCGAGTGCATTCGCAGCAGGGTGCTTCGTAAACCATTCCTGGAAAAAAATTGTTTCAAATTCTGAGGAACATTAAAGCAAAATACAAACAACACGTCGAGACAGGCCCAGCGGGAGGGTAAAAGGCATTGTGTTCGTGTTGATGTAAGCTACCTCTAGACGCTGGTCGGGCAGGACAGGACCGCCATTACTCGAATTTTATGTTCGACGCAATGGATGACTGTAGACAGAGCGAGCTTTTTGTCCCGTCGAGCCACATCGCTTCACGTAGAATTCAAACAGAGGTTTAATTGTTGTTATACACAGTGTTCACAACATTGGACGTGTAATGGCGGTGTTGTGAGGTTTAGCTCTGGTCCTACTGGGTAATGGACAGACTTAACCTAGCCCAGTGTTGCCGCAACCAGCAAGCACGATGTCGCTTTCGTAGGTACAAAATTTCCCTTCGATAAAAATTTTCCTTTCGGGTAATTTTCAGAGAGGAGGGGACGGGGGCACATGCCCATTCAAATTGTCCATACCTTAGAGGAAAATTTGCATTAATATTTTTACAAATGCCTCAAATTATTTTTGTAGAAAACGATGCCCGTAGATCACAGTTCGTTTCATCTTTTTTAACTACGTATTTTAATTTCAATTTCTTTATTGCACTCGTAATCATTGACATACCCTATTATTAGTAATATAGTATGTATTAAGTTCTAATGCATTTTAGAATACTCTTTTGGAAACTTCATATTATACATAAATTATTTGTAAGTTTAATATGTTATGTAATTAGTATTATTAATATATAGAAAACTATATATGTGGACTTTATGCACATATAGGCTAATCTGGACTCGTATACAAATTTGGCTGTTAGACACACCAGCCTTCTGAATTATTATTATTATTATTATTATTATTATTATTGTTTAGCCCTACAAAACATAATTTTAAAATATGCTAGTATTGTTTTGTTTAACAATATGAAAATATTGAATGAATAATAAAAAATAACATTAATGATATCAAATTGTATAGTTTTTTTTTTGGAAAAATATAGGAAACAGGAAAATTTTCATGACAACTGTAAACTTTAAGACTCGTGCACTTTTGACGTGGCTTTTGATCACGTTTCGTGCACTCGCCGACGTGGTTCGCTTATTTGGAAAGTTTTGAACATAGCTAACATTATGTGTGTATGGGCTTTAATATTATACAAATATGCAAAATATTCACAATTGTCCGTTTTCTTAATAATAAATTGGGTAAGTAATATAAGTTTCAAAATAATAAGTTAGATTTCTTGCATAAACGAATTCAATGGCGACTCTATATTGAAAAAGTAATATTTATATCTTTTGTCATTTTCACATTTTCAAACGTAATTGAAAAATAATTGTTTTCCGTCATTCCCCTCAAATTCCTACCTCTCCTCTGTAATAAATTCTGACGCTCATATTTTGAAATTCGCAACGTCTATTATAATTCACTTACAGTAGTTTTCGGGGTGAAAATAAACTTCCTTTAAGTTCCCTAGCAAAGTCCGTTTCCATGATCAAATACAAGCATGGGAAACTCTAATGAAATGTTTGTTATTATATTTCTAAACATTTAATTAAATCAACCACGATGTAGATATTTTCAAATTGAGTATACCAATATCTAATTGTATCTAGACTGAAACTCCTTATGTAGATGTCACCCTTGATTGAGGCACCTTTTCTAACCAGGAGTTGATTCATCTGTGTGTGATCTGTGAGAAATAATGTGGCTAGACAATGAAGAATAAATCAAACAATGTGGGGAAAAAATGTCTGTGGAAACTTAAAAAAGGGTCAAGTGAACGATTTTTTAATTCTCGGTCCTTGGGGAGAATTTCATGGGGGGGGGAGGTCATAATCGGGCATTTTTTGCCTCCGGGGCTTCCTTCGTGGAGAACATTTATGTCTGTGAGTGAGTGGTGGGATTGGGGCTTTATATATATTAGATAACAATAGCTGTGTTTTTGCAGTGATTTAAAATGATAATAAGAAGGTATTTGATTCTCTGAATGTTAATGGCAATTGTTCGTCATTACCATGCAATGTTAATTGGACATTATCCACTGCTTAGTGCTTCTGCTACCTATTTATAGCCAGGGCGGGCGTTATTTGAAGGGAAGATGAAGGGAAATTCCCCCTTGTAGTTTCTGTATCACCCCCTCTGCTTGCCAATTTCTGACTCTTGGCTGCATGGAAAGTATTAATGCAATGTTTATACTATCCCGGTTTTTCGTGGGTAGCCACAAGAATCCCTCCTATGCTGGAAATTGTTCACAATAGTACTTATTCTAATACTACGTGTTGAATTAAGGCGAACACATTTCTTTTTTGTCGTGATGTGGATCGAACCTAATATAGGCCTGTGAAGTACCCCAGAGGAGTAGTTGACTAGCACATCGTGTTAGAATATGTAAAATAGACAACAAGTAATGTCAAATTAACATTTCATGCTACGGTACTGGTTGCTCGCAAGCCGAATTCTAATTATATTTCATTTTCAGGGAATTAATTACACTACGAAATAAATTAAAAATAGCTTTCATGCTTCAAAATAACTTGAACCTATATTATGAGGCGAATATCTACAAAATGTCCTTCTATTTTTATAATTTTCCCCTTTTATTCAAATTTTGCCTGAATTTTCCCACAGCGAGGGAAATTTTCTTTCGCATGGCACACTGACGTAACCTGATGTGGAGATGATTGCAAAGCAAACACGCTGTGGAAAGAAGAAAAACTGAATCCTTTTTATTACTTGCACGAATCGCTATTGGTGTCGTGCGAGACGCGTAAATCAATTTCTAGGATTCTTTCATTAACAAGCAAATATCTAATACCTTACGCATTCCTTACAATCGTGCTAAAAATAACCCCCCAATGGCAACATTGGCACGGACTGATTTATGAAGTTGCAAAATGTCCCTCTATCATGCTTTAAACATAAATTAAGGAGATCCTCATTGAAGGTAAGTACAAACCATAAAAATTTCAAAAGGATATATATAATGGTTCTAACAGCTGAAGTTGCAACTCATGTTGAAATACATTTAAGAGAGAAGAAACATGCATTGTTTGCTATTAATGGCGTCATTAAATTTGTTCCTAGAATAGTTCCACGGTATGAGGACGATGTACCGTCATATAGATTGGGACAAGACAAGTCGCACTTATGTACAGAATATGCCGATGCTAGGAATATTTTTGTATTTGGCTTTGCAAATGATAATATTACAGAAAGATTTCACCATCGTGTCACGAGAAAAGGTGGAGGGGTAAGCTCTCTCTCAACTTCTCCCAAAATGAATTACCTCGTCCGTAATTGTCCAATGCGGTGCTTTTGCTTCACAGACGTATTTGTTTTTTTGTTATGTTGCATCATTTTTCTGCCACCTTTGGCTGATAGGGTCACGACGATGATGAGTGATGATTAGGTTAGATGAAATTGATGATGGGACACTCGCAAAGAGCACTTATGCTCAAGCCAGGACTCGAACTCGGGACGTTCGTGCAGATGATTATGCAAACGCTGAACCTTTACGTTTTACAAACAATCCCTATGCACAAAGTAATTTTCAATACTCAAAAAATTGTTACTAGTAACCAAATTTTTGTTTATATATGCGAGACACAAATGTTTGTGCACCAAATTCCTTTAATAATGGTGCACGTGTGTTTAGAGTAACCAATATTTTGGTCAAAGTTACCAAATTTAGAAACGGCTACCAAAAATTTTTGTTTGTAGTTATCAAAAAACGTAACCAAACTTTCTCTCTTTAATTCAAACAAATCAGTTTTTTTTCTGTGTGTACGTGAACATACAATAAGAAATCCCTACATGTAGCATAATTCAATACAGTTGGAAACACATATTCCAAAACCAACCACGGTTGACAACTCAGTTCCTTCCAACCAGCAGTGATTCAACATTTTCTAGAATCGACACTACAGCCTTGGATCAAATTTGGCTTCATAAATACCAAACAACATTGTCGAAATTACCAAATTTAGTAACGTTACCATTGAACAGTTGTCATATCCATCTCATACTACAGATCAAACACAGCTGTAGGAGAAATTCGTATATCGGTTACCACATGTAATTACATTTTTATCGAACAATAGATCCTTATGAAATTGCAGTTAGCAACACCTGCTCAAGCGTTGTACGATTTCTCAAAGTAAATAAAACAAAATGAGATTCAAACGCTCCCTCCAATAAGACCTTCACGGTACACTCTTGTAACAGAATTTCAATACATTACGCAATAAATTTCCTACATATGAGTAAACGTAAATTTAATTAGGCCTATTCCTTGCATGCTGCGATTGGAAAAAAAAAGTTTGAAACTGACGTCATAGCGAATTCCACCTAAATGCCTGATTGATTAACCTGCATGTAGACAGTTCGGACCTGTTCCGTTGAAAGAAGTGAGTGATCTCTCATTTCTCAGAATGCCTCTATGTGAAATTTTTAAAGAGAAACGCAAATAAGAAAATAACACGACGGACCACAAAGTCTTTTGTAAACAATGTGCACAGTTTCAGACAGTGACATGAAATGCAATTGCATATCCATTTGCAATTCTCTATGACATTTATTGCTCTTGCACGTTTTTGGTTTGACTGTTGGCTCCGCGCACGACGAGGTTCGTTATTCGTCTCGTGGCGACAAGATGGCGTGTCGCTCGTTACGAATACAAATTGGTCCGTGCGCCTGATATGCATCGAGGAATCTTTCTGACGGTTTACTGTGAAAAGACTTCTCTCTTAAACTTTTCTTTCAAAGTTGAAAATAACGAATCTTTGAAGTAAACTTATAATTCTCGCTTTAAATAATCAGTATTGATGATAGGATATGTGATTCACTTAGAGTTGAGTAAGTTACTCATAAGTAGAGAAAGGATTTTAAGGTGCAAAATTATGGTCGGGAAATAAAAAAAAATGGTTCTGAAAATGTTTTCAAAAAGGTGGAAGAAAAGGTGCTGATAAAATGCCTTTTTCCAATGCTCTCTTTTTCTGCGCACTCTGTATATAATGCGCGTCATCATCATCATTCATTGTGGTTTTCTTGTTTTTCAGTTTCGTCCCTTGGGACCTGACTTGACTTGTGTGTTTGAGATTTGTGTGACAATGGTGGTTTGTGTGGATTTTGATGGTAGTGGCACTCCCTGCAACTGCTACAGGGGGTGGAAGATGGATTTTTGCTCCTTTGGTTTACCGGAGCGGGTGAGGTTTTTGGAGGGGATTATTGTCCCCTCCGGGAGGCTGTTTTTTGTTTAGCCTATTGTGTGTGATTCCTCCTTAGAGGATTGATATGGCAGTACGGCTTCAGGTGTTGTGTTGGCGTTTTTTGTTAGCTGTTATGCAGGGTACAAGGTATATGGTACAGGGTATAAGGAGAAGATACATGGCAAAGTAAGCTTATAACACTATATAGGGTATGGATATACATAATGGAGGTACAGGTTTATACTATATACTTGACTATGGGTGGAGGAATACGTGAAAAATACATGGAAAGGAGGCGTAGCGCAGGAGATAAATGGAGAATACACAGTGGTGGCAGTATGGGAGTGAAGGTTGGACTTAATTATTGGAGCCTGGCTTCATTTCTAGGATCGTGAGGGCGAGGAGTTCTATGTTTCCATCGCAGGATGGGTGTGGTGCCTATGCTGCGGACAGCTGGATTCTGGTGAGCCGCCAATTGGCGCCAGAAGGTGAGTGTAATTTTACCTGTCTGGGTCTGCAGCATCTCCAGGTTCAGGTCCTCATGAATCTGCACTATCCTGGTCCTTCTGTCGTGGCCTCCGACGAGTCTTGCAGCCCGATTCTGTACGACCTGCAGCTTGCGGAAGGTTGTTGGTGCCACCTGGTGCCAGGCTGGAATGGCGTAGAGTAGTAGTGGGCGCACACATGTCTTGTAGATATGGAGTCTTGACTCCATTGACAATGTGAGCGCTCTGAGGATGGGATACAGCGCCGCGATTCGTGCTCCTGCTCGCCGGCAGATGTCATCTACGTGTCTGGCGAAGGTCATCCTGCGGTCCAGGGTCAGCCCAAGGTATACTGCACTCTCTTGGTGCTGGATGTGCTCCCCTAGTAGGGTAAGACGTCTTAGTTGTTGTGGTCGTCTCGCCCTGTAGATTACCGCAACGCTCTTGCCGGGATTTGGTTGGATTCTCCATCTTGTGGTCCAGGTTTCCAGTAGGCGTAGTTGGTCCTGCATCCTGTTGTAATTTTCATACAGGTCTCGATGGGATGTAAAGAACGCTGTGTCATCTGCGAATACCGCCGGGGTAATCCTTGGAGCTATCGGCATGTCTGCCGTGTAGACGGCATATAGCAGTGGGGCCAGTACGGATCCTTGTGGCACTCCCGCGTGGATGGTTTCTGGGGCGGCTGACTTTCCCTTCTGGTGTACTATGAAGGATCTCTGTGTTAAGTAGCTTGCGATGAGTTTAGTGTAGCTCTCAGGAAAGTGGTACGTGTGCAGTTTGTACACAAGTCCTTCGTGCCACACCTTATCAAACGCGCTCTGTATGTCTAGGAAGACACCGAGGATGAGATGTCGCCGGTTCATCATTGAAGTGATGTGGTCCACTACTCGGGCCAGCTGGGTGGTGGTGCTGTGCCCGGCCCGGAATCCAAATTGGTGGTCCGGGAGGATGTTGGCTGCCTCAACGTGGTCTTGTAGTCGGCGCAGGATTACTCTCTCACATATCTTGCTTACGTGAGAGAGCAGGCTGATAGGTCTGTAGCTCGTTGGCATCCTCTGGTTTTTCCCCGGTTTTGGAATCATCACCACCCTCGATGTCTTCCACTGCTCAGGGAACTCTGCAGTGATCATTATGCTGTTAATGATCCTGGTGAGCAGTACGATGGCTTTCCTTGGTGCCCGTTTGAGTGCCATTGGCGGTATCCTGTCGAGCCCTGGAGATTTGTTTGTTGGTAGCTGTTTGATGTAACTTGCCACTTCTCTGGGGTTTGTGAGTCTCGGTAGCCCCGCGACCGGTGTGTGGTGGATTTCTCTCACTGTTGCCTGGACTTCGTGTAGGAAGGGAAGTGGTGGCGGCGGGTTTGGTTGGAAGATTCCTCTGAGGTGGCTGGCAAAAATATCCGCCTGGTGTTGTGGTTCCACTTCTGGGCCATTTGGCCCGTTCAGTACGGTAGTGTACGAATCGGGCTTTGGCGTGGTGAGTTTTCGTATGATCCTCCAGAAGTCTCTGCCCATGGGCGCGATGTTCTTGAGCGCTCCTTCCCACTTCTCGGTGATGGAGTTGTTGATCCTGTTCTTGACTCGTCGGCTCATGCTGTTATAAGCCTCCTTCCAGCGTCGGTCCCTGGTTTCCTGCCATTTCTTCCTGAATCTTCTTTTGGCTGCTAGGAGGAAGTGTAGTTTCTCATCTTCCTCATCTTCCTGGCGAGCTTCTTCTCTCGGTGGGTGGCGCGCATACTGGATGGCATCTGTCATGTGTTGGGTTAGTATGCCAACTGCCATATTCACCTCTCTGCTGTTGTTCAGTGGCATCCGTGGGTTGACCAGTTGGTTGAGTAGTCTGCAGTAGTCGTCCCAGTTGACCGGCGGGGGTTGTGGTGGCGGCGCGTTGTGGGTAATGATCCTGTGCGATACTGATGTATGCACTGGAACGTGGTCTGAGTCCAGTGCTATATCGGCATATGGTTGCACCTGTATCCCACAGCCTGCATACAGGATCACATCTATGACATCTGGCTGCTGGTTTGCTGCATCTGGGTAGTGGGTTGGCTCTGTAGGTGCGGTGATGTCCAGGTGGGACCTGTCCAGGATTCTGTTGAGCTCTCTGCCAGCGTTATTGTGTTGTCTTGAATTCCAACGTCTATGTTTTGCGCGCAGAGAGAACTGTGGTTGCGCGCGGACCGCGTAGAGAACTGAGTTTCTGCCGAATAGGTTTTGTTGAAGTTTGTGTTTTCTCTCGCGGGTTTTGCTACATTGTCTTGGGAAGTATTGGGGCTGCAATGATTATATTACACCATTTTATAGCTCTTGTTCTACTCTACAAAATGAGACTATAGGATTTTATGTAGCTGTTCAAGAAGAGTGAAAATATTTTATTTTTCTATCGAATTTTTTTAACAAGACATGAAAGAAAAGGAAGGTAAAAGGTGCTGAAGTATCAAAGAGGAAGTAAAAAGGGAATAAATGTGCTAATCTCACGAAAAGGTGCAACAAAGTGTGTTCATTTACTTCATTTCTTATCCTAAAATACATATCTCAAACGATCGGCGTGAAAACAGCTATATTTTTGGAATGGTGCTGAACCTTAAAATCCGTTACTCATAAGTAACGCGTTACCGTCACCATCACTTTCTCATGTATTTGAGTATTTGTTTTAAGTCCACTTTATGCACAGATAGCCTAATCGAGACTGGAACTACAGTATGGAAACCGAACCATTATGTGCCTCCATGGTATCGAATACATAATCACTAACGCATCACTTCGTTACGTTCCTCTGGATTCATTTCCCATAAAACATTGCGAGGAAGCGTTTTCTCCAAAAGTCTTCCATTTAATAGGCGTCGCCATGATTTTCTGTAGGGGTCAGCAAGTTGGTATAAAATTAATTACGCAATAATATTATAAAATTCATATAATTAGCAGTACTAATAATTATTAAAACCTAATAATATACTTATTATCTGCACGCAAGAATTAAGAAAATTTACAATGAACGATTTTGTACGTAAGGTAACCTAATGGAACACGAAAAATAAATCAGTTCTAACTTCTTTTAAGAGTTAAGAGGCTTCAAGATGAGAAAATCCCGGCAAATTAGCGAACTAAAGTGAATAGTCATTTGCTGTATCCTCCCCTCCTCCTCTTTTACTTGCTTCGTTTGTAAAAACTTCAACAATGTTAAATATTTTATCTGTATTTTCGCTGTGTACGGTTTTCCCCTTCTTGACGAGGCAGACACTTGAGACTGAATAAAGTTGACCACGATATGTTGAACGTCGCACATATTTTGGCAACGTAACGTAGGGGCAGGAGGCACTTTTTCTTTTTCCAGTCAACTTGTGAATGCGGGTTCATTTCTTGCTCTCTGATTGGCTGTTGGAAAGTTACGGTGCTCTTATTTGCTCTGTACGTCACGTTACGTTAGTTTAGGTTAGATTAGAAAGCAGCAAATTTGCGCTGAAAATAGGAAATAAGATATTCTCACAATCAGAGCACCGTAACTTTCCAACATCCAATCGGAGAGCAAGAAACGAATCCGCATTCATAAGTTGACTGGAAAAAGAAAATTCGCGGGCAGGAGTACAGTAGGATCCATGAGTATTATCGTGCAAATTGTCCATCCCTATGTTCGTGCACATTATTTAACCCAATAAGAGCTTCAAGAATTAAAACAAAACTCAAAACAAGCTGTTGGCAACTTCTGCACCAACATACATAGAAACCCATCGTTTAAAAACACATATGATGTAAGAGGAAAATTAATGAAAATAGCCATGGACAATTTGCACGATAATACTCATGGATCCCACTGTACATGGCAAGCAGCTGTTTGCAGCAGCCACGTTCCCTGCGCTCGCTTGGGTTGAAAGTTCGACTACAGGGCCACCAGATAAGAGGGTTCTCTTTTCTTGCCCAAATTGTTACTGATCATGTCGAAGAATGAAAATAAAAGTAATGCAGTATATTATCATGTTGCACGTTTTATCTGTGCCTTTCATTTCAGAAAAGTGGAATAGTCCTTCGACTGTTCTTATCAAAGTTACACAATTCTTGCCCGACAAACAAACATTCGAGTTTTCAGAGTCGCCACCAATAGCCATGATAGGGCGTTGATTACGCACTGGCCCACCAACCATTGATCTAGCGCTTATTTGCAGGCTTTTGGCCTTGTTCAAAACATGATCAACAACGTCCAAAATTAATCCAGTATTCTTCCCGTAAAATCTAATTCGTGTGCAGCTTTGCCAAACCGTATTGAAATAAAATCATCTCATGTTCAGTGTTGCCAACTCGCTTTGGAAGAAAACTCTACTTCATGTACAGTGTTGCCAACCCGCGCTGGAAGGAAAATATACTTCGTACGCAGTGTTGCCAACACCATTAGAATAAAAGAGGTAATTTATGAAGAAGAAATATCACTGTACGGAAGACTCTTAGCAGCGAAAGCCAAAAGAATGATTTCTGTAGATAGGCGTCGCTAGCTGAATGACGGAGGGCGATCTTATTTTGTTGTGCATCAATATCAATTCACCTCATATTTCTTTCTAGAATAAATGAGTTAAATGGAGTTTAATATAATTTGAACAATAAGAAGAGTACTGAATAAAGAAGACATGCCTTTTTGCAAATACTATAAGCAAGGGATCGCCATCTCTCTCTGAGTGTAAGTTAAGTGATGTCACAATTTCGAAGAATCAGCATGCTCGTTCTCATAACGACCACTTCCGCTTCCTTTACTGAGAAGAAGAAAAGGAAAGCGAAGAACAAATTGACGTCTTAATTACAAAGATCCCCTCCCCTGTTTCTGATGCGAAACTCTCCTCGGGAAAGAAAAGGCTTTTTATTTTCTTAATACGAATCACCTTAATGAAAATTATGGCCTCGTGTTTTGAAACGAATGAGGGGAAAACATGGTTTTCTTTTTCTTCTTCTTTTTTATGTGGCTCTGGCAATTTCAGCCCTCGGCATCTTCTTAATTGGACACTGGGCCTGTGCCTCCTATGCATCTTGTAAACGTGAGTCTCCAAAGATGAAAAAAATATATATCCAGCAGTTGATAGGTCACTAGATTGAAGGTTGAACAAGGGATCTGGAATTTTCTTTCCACAACAGTGTTAAGTAGCCCATAAATGATTTAATTGTCACCGAAACAGTGTTCAAGACACAACAAAATCAGAAACTAAAAATCGTTGAATAACGTCTTGGAAATCTTGAAATTCTGATTGTGACGATTTCAAATTTTGCCAAAAGATGGCAGTGTGTACGACGAGAAAAAGAAATAAATAGATTGTCTGCAGAAAAGATAATTTTCTTACCAAATGGGTCAATTTATTATAAACTTGAAAGATGTGTTTTTGTAGTTTCTCGGAATTATAAATGTGATCTTATACACAACACACAGAACCAAAATTATGCTAACTGATACATATATGTTTACTTCCGTAAGACATTAAAGTAGATCAATATGCACAAAGGTGTATAATCCAGTCTTTCGGGTCATGCGTCGTGTGCGATGCACTAAAAATTCACCAATTAAGATTACACACGATGCTACTAAAAATATATATATATGAACTGTGCCAACTAATGCATCAAAAGTGCTGGGTGCAGAAGAGAAACTATGTGATCATAATGAATATTTCCACACAGGTAGGTTTTTTTTTTTATTTTGTTAATCCAAAATGCACAACGACACACACACACACAATATTTTGTTTTGCGTTTTGTGTCGAATCTAATTCATTATCATATTACTTGTACAGAAATATAACCTATTCTTTGTTGCATAATAGTGATTAAAAAAACTACAGACAAGAATTTTGCTCTTTCGTCTTTGCCGCGTTTTTCACAAACACGTGCTGACGCTTATACCAAGTCGCTTTCTAATGGAAATCAATAGCATTCTCTGCTCGATGTTTCTTTCTCCGATTGATTTCATTGCCATGTGCTCTGATTTGGCGACAGTTTGTCTTGAAAGGCTCTCTTTAGTACTCTTTTAAGAAGTCTTGAATGTCAATCTTGAATTCAAGGAGGATAATAACGTATGCTCTAGCCTCATTTCCGTTACATTTTCAGTTCAACGTCTTGTTCGATATTGATTTGTTCGTGTACGGACGGCTTTATACAGTTAGTTGTGGGTATCAAAATTTATTCTTATCGTGTTCATTGCCTTTGTTCAAACCAATGTAACATTCAAAAATTGAAATATTTTTACTAAGGAAGTGTATCCACTACGAGATTTGTATTTTTTTTTATATTTTCCAGAAAATTGGAGCTCTTTAACGAAACACTATTCAATGGTTTAGTCAAATGTAAATATCCATGAGGCAAGCTGAGGGGTTGAAAACTATACTACAACATGTTTACTGTACGGACGCAACAATGAATCAGTCGCACACCCGATTGAGCTCCTTTGTCAACCAATGCCTTCGTTGTTGTTATAGTAGTGTAAATTCACTGCAAAAAGGCCATTACTTATGTTAAGAGACAGTGGCGTAGCAAGGGGTGGGCCACCGCCAGGGGCCTCGCGCCTAAAGGAATTGATACGAATAATGTAATAAATAGAAGTGAGAAAAATTATGGAAAAGACTAATTTTTGTGGGCAATATAGTTAAACGTTATAATTTGAATGATTGACGGATTGATTGAAGTTAAAGTTTTGTCTGCGTCAGCACTTTAGGTCATTTTGCACCCTAAATTGTATGCGGGGAAATATCCCCTTACCTAAAATTTGAAAAAAAGAAAGTTAAAACAAAATATGTAAAAAGCTCCTTTGGAAAATTTAAAAGTGCAAGGCTGTAAAGGGGCCTACACAAGACCAAAACAACACATTCAAAAGTAAGAATTTACTAAAAGCTTCCTCACAGACAGTGAAAGAGACCAGCTATTCACAAGAAGCTTAGAACATTTAATAAAACACTGTTGTCATCGCCGAACACGGATGACAAGCAGCCGGGAAGATTAAAAGTCTGTCCGAGGAATGCAAAATCGGCACATTCAAGAAAAATGTGCCGAAGAAGCGTAACACACGGATAGGGAGCATCTAAGCCAGAAAAAGTAAAAATTATCGTCTATTTCTGATGTGAAACATTTATGCAAAAATTAGCAGGCCCGTACCTAGAATTTTTTTTAGGGGGTTGGGCAGATCCGAAAATGTGAAACAAAATGAGAGACCCGGGTTCGATCCCCGGCGGGGAGAACCGGAATTTTTTCCACCTGTTCAAGCTGCTTCGGCGCCCACCCAGCTCCGTATAAAGTGGGTACCTGGAGGAAACTTTGGGGGTATGGTGCAGATCACATCACACCCACCTTCGGGCGTGATCAAGAAAGTGTGCGGCCCTATCACACAGAAATCTAAATGCATCATATCGATTGATGCACCAGAATGCATCGATTGATGCACTAAAGTGTATTTTGTAGCTTCTTCAAAGAATCAGATTCACATTTGATGCATTTTGGTGCATTTTTGTATGTCGTGAAAGAAACAAACACCAAAGTGCATCATTTGATTCAAGTGAGGATTTATTTCAGTCGAGATACACTTTAATGCATCAGTTGATGCACCGTGATGCACCTTCCTACATCTTAGACTTTATGTACCTCAGACGAAACGTTTAAGTGCATCATCAAGGAAGATGCATTCTGGTGCATCAAAACGCATCAAGATACATCAAAACGCTTCAGCTGAAGCATTTAAGTGCATCTCGACTTAAAGAAATCACTTGAATCAAATGATACACTTTCGTATTTCTTTCACGACATACAAAAATGCATCAAATGTGAATCTGATTCTTTGAAGAAGCTACAAAATACACTTTAGTGCATCAATCGATGCATTCTGGTGTATCAATCGATATGATGCATTTAGTTCTCTGAGTGTAAGTGCACACCCCCTATTCGCATTAATGGCGTGGTGCAAAAACACAGGGGAGCATTTTACTTTATCTGTTCTGCTTTAGTGGTTATAAATATTGTATTAATACAGCAGTCGTACAATTTTTCGACAACTTTGCTATCAATAATAGCAGAAATGTTCATGAAGAAAGCTCTGTAGATATTCCAAAATGCTTCCTGCTTTTGAACACCAAAGATACACGAAACTAATTCCCCAACAATGGCGATCATGACCCAGGGCTTGAATGTCTATAAAAGAACAGAACGGGAGAAAAAATGTTGGAGTCTCAAGCGAACCCCACCCACACTAATTTGAAATCTTTTGTGCTTCGGACGGCACGTAAACAGAATTTGCACGCTCGACTACTTTTGCCTTTATTCGGGTGACGAGTTCTTTCGGATTGAAAGTCTGTTTCCTCGACTGATCAAGCGGTGCCATCCAGGCAGCGGACTCTGAAATTAGATTCCCCCGCATCGCCTCTCGCCCGTGACTCTAATCCGGAGCCTCGACGCGTCAAGTGTTTCCAATTATTTAGGGGCAATGTCACCACGAACTGTTCTCCATCCACGGTAAGGATGAAGTCAATGCCAATAGCACGTGACTTACAAGCTGCCTCCTAATTGGAGGATATTTTGATTTTACGTATGTAAGGAACAAAATAAGGTCTCACCACTTTACTGTAATGTTGGTTTAAATGTTCATTTCGATCTCACCATCGAAATTTCAAGATTCGAATCCCGTCCTTAACATGTCGCGACCTTAAAGTGAAAAGGTTCTATCTGCACTTTTGTGCGAAAATGAGTTTGTGACCTTAAGCAGACCATTGGTTTACATTATTTGTACTCCGTAAAGATCATGCTTCGAAGTATATTAGTTTCGAAGAAATCAAAGGAGTAAAAAAGTACTATCTGCAAATGAGGTTTTAAGTTGGGTTAAGACCCTGTGGCCGAGTGGTTAGCACATCGCGCTGCGACGCCAAGGGTCCCGGGTTCGAATCCTGGTCGGGCTTGGTTGTTTGTGAATGTCCATTCATCAATTTCATCATTTCATCACTCATCCCCATCTTCGCAAATTAGCCAAGAGGCACAAAACGCGAAGTAAAATAAACTAAATCAAATAAAAATAAAAATTAAGTTGGGTTAAAAAAATTCTATCTGCTTTGTTTCCTGTCTTTGTGAACTACCAGACAAATGGTACAACGTTCATCTCCTATGTATCCATCTATTGGAACCTCCAACGTAGAGAGGAAGCAATTAAGTAAAGAAAAAGTGTCAGATCTCACTTATATGATGAAGTGGACCAACGTTACTTTGCTACGGTGCTGAAGAGAAACATATAAGATACTTTCTTTCCATTTGTTTACAGTCTCGTTGTCAATAAGCGATATCTACTCTCAATGAGTACAAATACTTTTCATTTTCTTATCAGAAGGATATGCAGTAGCATGTTATGTTAAAATTAACGTTTTGTTTTTCCACTTGGATTATATACTGCAACACTATTTACAACATGGTTACATTTTCAACTGACTCACATGTCAATACTTTCTATTAAACATTATTTCAAAATCCAATCTTCACACTTGTACGTAATTGGTTTATAGTATTGGATGAAGCAATTTGTACTCTGGAGCACCCTTTACATCTTATTTACTTTAACATGTACATAGTTCATGCAGAATATAGAATAACTAGAATATAATTAATTTCTCACATTTCCTTTTTTGCAAAAAGTTTGAATATTTAAGGGATAAACTTTTTACTCTCATCTGAAACGTTACTTTTGGAGTAAAAAGGTTCTAACTGCAAATTCGTCTTTGCAATACCTGAACATTAGTAATATTTTTTCATTAATTTTCCTGTATATATTAGAGAGGGAGGGATCACTATACAAATGCCAGAGACACAACGTGTTGGAATAATTAGTTTTCCCTGTGCACATAGTCAAATCTTTAACTAGCTCTCCTGAGAATATTACGACTTGGCAGATAGAACCTTTTTACTTTTAGGTCGCGATGTGTGCTCTTCGTGAGCGTCCCTTAGATTTATTCCCGATTCAGCACTTTCCAACTCAGGAACTATGGAAAATCCAATGAAAGCAGCGCCATTTCAGGAACTGTACTATATCAGTTGGATGTCTTCCCAACTCAGGACGTCCTACTAATTGCCTCGGGGGAGGATGAATTGGTATTTGAAAGAGTTAGCATTTCACACACCTGTGTATAACTTCTAACCTAACCTTACCTAACCTACAAGCGAAAGATCTGCAATATACTAAAAATATATTACAGGAATGAAGAAACTCCCCGTAAAACACATTACTTTTTCTGCTGATAGATATACAGTACTTCTGTATGGTTTCCTAATTGAGAACAGTCCTAATTGCGAACAGCGCCTAAATCGTCCTAATTGGGAACACATAAAAGTGAGAAATAATTTCATGTCGTAATTGCGAACACATGAAACTGAAAAACGTGTTTTCAAAAACAGATAAGGTAGTGACGCAGAGAGACATCTGGTTGGACTTACAACAATTGCCAACCTGACTGACTTCTGCTTTGTAAATCTCTCCAAGGTTATTTCATCCTTTCAGTCTGTCGACGTAATCTGACTTTCATTCCTGTGTTAATGACTCGAAAAACCCCTTGGTACCTTAATAATGGAGGGATGGAACAGCAAAATCAACAATGAGCAAGGTAGTCCACATCCGATAGTGGAATGCCTTATAAAAAGCTTAAAGGGCTGAGGCAGAAACGTCTAATGGCATAATTCTTAGGATGGAAATGAGCCTGGAAGATGTAAAACGGAAGAAAAAAAATGTGTTTTTGTTTCTTGGCGAGGAACACTAACAAGTATAAGGAGATTGGTGGTATTCCTAAATTTTTAAGAACAGTGTCATATGTTTTGAAATTTGAATTTGAAACTTAGGTAAAGTTAATATGACGAAGCTCTTTTCAGTTAAAAAGTGTGCAGTACGTATAAACAATAGGCCACACTTCTATTAATAAATTATATTTTGGCTACTACTTTAATCATGTCGAATTTTCTATGATCCAACAAAACACTGACCAGCCTCAAGTCTGGAACTGAGTCCCTTTAAAAGAAAATCGTTAAATAGACTTGGGAAGTGTGAGAGGAAGTTGTAGGTCCCAGTCAGAAAAATGTGTTCGCAATTAGGACATAGTCCTTCGAGTATATTCCTCTTCAGGCAGAAAGTGTTCGCAATTAGGACTGTTCGCAATTAGGACGACACCTTCTGTATATGTACGTATAGTATTTCAGGGTAACGTGCAGTAATGATAAGAACAACTTCTCAAAACCGGTCATTGCCTCTCCTCTTTCCCTCCCGACGCGAATTGAGAATATTCCACTTCAATATCAGTTTGGAATTTTCGTCATAATTCCTGAATTTTGACGTTCTGAGTTGCGACATCGTTTTTTATAACCTTTCGATCATATTGGTAAATATTTTTTTCTCTTTTGTGAAAATACAAGAGTAACCTACAACACTACGTCACAAGAAGATTTTAATTGGTTGACGAAACACCATGCATGTGCAGCTGAGAAACTGTCTTTCTCTCTCTCATGAGCTTTTTGAATCACATAAATTATGCATTTACTGAAATCAGATTCTTGTATAATAGTAAATATAGATATGCTACAACAAGATAATTGACACAATATTGACTCAAATAACACATTTAGTGCACCACACAACATCAGCTCATGGAAGTGCTCATTTATGCATTTCTGTGCGTATTTTGACACACCAAACAGTGCATCATTTGCAGTTTATGCACTTTAATGTGTTATTGGAGTCAACATATAGTATGCAATTCACACGTTTTGGGTTCTGTGTGTGTAAACCTATTATCTTGCCCAAACTCTAGATCCGCCAGCAGGAATGAAGACACGGACTGTATTTGAAGACGTAAAGTTCTTGTGGAACAGCTGGTAGCGTAATTTCTAAGGACGTACGGGTATTGTGGAATAGGTTGGGTAATATGGAACAGTACGATTCTGGCTAGGGTAAAGAGTGGCATCTGGTGGAAATGAGGTAAACTGTTTGTCGAAGATCAGTGGAAGTTGAGATGGCAACAAAATGTCTCGTCATTTCGACACCGAAAAAAAAAGTGATTTTACGCAAAGCACACATTTCAGCACCCACGTAGATTGCACCTTATTAATGTAGCTTGTTGTGGAATGCGTGTGTTGCATAAGAGTGCCTGTAGATAAAGAAAGTTGTAAATACTAAATGATAAGTTTACTGTACAGATTCGTACAGAAATATGTTCTCTTTTTTACATTAAACTTTATCCGCTTGCATTCTAGTGGTGAATTAGGCTAGTAAAATTTATGTTTGCTGTTTTCAAAATAGGAATTACTGTATTTATTGTCTGTTACATAACATAATCTTTATTACTAATTAATGGCGCCCACGGACCACAGAAACGCATAGAGGACATCAAAACAAACTACTTTTTTCTCATTAACATTTTTGTCGTTGGTTCCTATAGTTTCGACGGTACAGACATTCGAAAAAAGCCTCTTTTGCCGGCTGTATGCTTGCAACCCAACACAATATTTGATCGCATCTGTGACGCAGTTTACTGTCGTGAAGCGATACGTGCTAGGGTTGCAAGGAACACACATATTCTGTGAAAAATGACGTAGTTACATGTGCTGTAAAGCCTGGGTCATTTATTAGCAAATTTCGTTGCCTGATTGACATCTACAGGCTAGTCTATCCACTTGTCAGACGCGTTTGTAAATGCGTCAGTAACATATTACTACGGTTGGCTACACTGCCTGAGTGTTGAAGGCCTACATCCAATAAAATAATGAACAAGCCTTTGTCACGTGTACACCTTTGTTTTTAATACCAGGAATCGCACGCCGGCCAACCGAAAAAAAAAACAAGAACAAGAAAAGTTTAATTAGAACAACAAAATCAATCTATTATTGAACTTTTCTTCTGTGGGTTTATAGGGGAGCTGCCCGTTAGAACGCTATGACACAGCATTTTAGAGGAAAGTAAAAAAGTTCTCAGGTCTTTCCTTTGATTAGTCGCCGTATCGTATTGCTTTTTTCAACGCTATACATCAATTACTTCACCGTTAGCACAGGTTAGTCTGAAACAACTCTGTCGTCTGGGCAGTTCTTAATAGGGAGGAGACAAAGATGGTCTTGTAACATAGAGTTTGAAAAGGAGGACATTCTCCGTAATAGTCAATATCACGCGTATTGTATACGTAAATGCACAATATATTTCTGGATTGTTTGATGCGTGCACCCGATACCAACGTCTGTGGTTGAATTGCGAATATAGAGAACAGAAGCAGAATTTATGTACCGTCCGTCTGCGAAGCTGGGGACGACCCAAGCGACACCAAGTTTTATGCTCTTTTCACAGAACCACACACTACATTGCCCGTTGCGATTTTTAACTGCCGTTACATTTCAAATATTTTGTTCTGTAGCTTCCTAAATGGCATTTCCATAGATTTAAGACTTGTTGCATTATCGCAAAGCACATCTTGATTAACGATTTCCCTGCAAATCTTTTCATTTTGGGTGAAAACAACACCTCAAAAACACGCAACATCGTACCACAAATTAAAACATACGGCAAACAAATGACGATCGGACAACTACCTTGCCGCCTCTATCGGAAAAGTTGGTAAGCCCTTGCCACGTTGACGTCATTTCGTGCAACCCAATGACCGTTCACTACCCCCGAGATTCCACCTATATGACTCCACCTTGGACATTTCTGGCCACACTGTCGTAAAGACAAAAGACAGTCTCTACATGACCCCTAATAAGCGCGCTCAGGTCATATCGCTTCTGCTGTTTCTTAAATGTGGCTAATGGATAGCTGGAGATACACTGAAAGCCGTTTCGAAACTGGTAAATGGCAGAGGCATTAAAAGCGTCCAAGTGAATACACAAACGTGGTTTCTTTCTGCAGATAAGACGCCATGACATTTGTGGCTGTAATGCACAAGAGGCCAGAGAATGAAGAAATAAATAACGGTGTAGCAATGAAAGGAGAGAATTGAAGACAAGTCGTGAACCTATAGATATTCAATTTCTAACTTTTGTGGACGTTAAGTGGCTTTTTATGTTATCTCTAAGAGCTGCTAATAGTCGAAGAGACAATTGCATTGATGCTTTGACAAGAAAAGGGCATGCGCGTCAGGTAAACCACGGCTTTATTCAGCTTTCTTAGGTCCCGGAGCTCGTTCACGTGCACACACAAAAAGTGACAATGATATGTTACTGCCTTTTCAAAAACTACATAATATTAGCGACAACGCTTGTTTTAAATTCACTTTATGCTTAGATAGACGTACAGTTAAAAATGTGCTTCCATCTGGAATCTCGGCCCACTTTTTTTCACAAGAAACTAAGAGGCTAGTCCTGAGTTTCTTGCGGATGCAATCAACCATTATTAAGGTGACAAGATTTATAAAACAACAAAACATTTTTCATACATTCATGGAGGAAAAGGGGACAAAACGGGGCTGCAAAATATGCACACATTTTAATATAAAACTTGTTCCGTATAAATACTTATATTTGAAAACCAATTAAATATATAAATAAATAAATACTGTTCAAATAACTTGCATAATATGGTGATATGTACTGCACTCCAATCAAGCAGTCCTTTAGAATTAGAAGTCATTGATTGATATTTTGCAGATGAATGGATCTTCTTCAGCAAAGATTTACACACGTGTGATTAAAGTTCACCTTGTTAATCAACATAGCTTTCAAAAATTGTACTGAGAGCGTTCTTGTCACTCATCCACAAACCATTAATGTACGTGCGAAAACGCTTGTTCACTGGGGGGAATTAGTTTCAGGTAAACAGAGAGGAAACTCCCAATATTTTAAGAAAATTCGAATATGGCACATTGTTGACATTCAATATGAAATAATTTCTACCCAACAATGTCATAGTCCATAGTAATAGTAGAGAAGGTGTATTGTTGCAGTAATTCTATGCCGATAAGTGATTGTCGCAAAGGGACATTATGGCGTTCCGTTTTACGTTAATAAAAATCGTTTGTCTTAATTGATTGACTTGGTGTTTCAAGTCCACTTTATGCACTAACTAACTAACTAACTCTCTAGCCTTCTTAAACCCGAAGGTTCATGGCTGCAGCAACACAGGCCTTCCATCTTTCCCTATCTTGAGCAAGATCTATATACTCTTTTCCATTCCTACCGATTTCCTTTAGGTCCATATCAACGTTGTCCCTCCATCTTCTTCTTGGCCTTCCTACAGGTTTCTTACCATCAGGTTTCCCAACAAGAATCCTGTAAACTCCTCTTTCCTCTCCCATTCGTGCCACATGGCCTGCCCACCTAAGTCTTCTTGATTTAATTATTCTAATAATATCTGGACATGAATACAAATTATGTAGTTCTAAATTTTGTAACCTTCTCCACTCACCTGTCTCCTCATCCCTTTTAGGTCCAAAGATTTTCCTAACGATCTTATTTTCAAATACTCTCAATTTATGTTCCTCTTTCAATGTAAGGGACCAAGTTTCACACCCATATAATGCTACAGGCAAAATTACTGTTTTGTATATTTTAACTTTTAGTTTCTTAGATATTAAACGAGAAGACAAAACTTTATGAAGAGAAGTAACATGCATTTCCAGAATTAAGCCTACTTTTTATTTCCTCTTTAATATAATTTTCATTTGTTAATATTACTCCTAAGTATTTGAATTTGGAAACTGGTTCAAACGAGTTGTTATCAATAATTAGATTTTGATTATTACCTAACACTTTGTTTCGGCCTGTAAGCATATATTTAGTTTTCTCTTTGTTAACTTCCAAACCTATCTCTTTAGCAGTTTTGAAAAATATTTTAGCATTATTCTTAATTGTATTCACATCATCCCCCAGTAAGTCTACATCATCTGCATATGCTAACAACTGAGTCACACCATTTAATTTTAGTCCTTCTTTAGTTTCTTTTACCTTCCTAACAGCATATTCTAAGGCAAAATTAAAGAGCAATGGAGATAATGCATCACCTTGTTTTAACCCATCATGAATTGTAAATTTGTCAGACATATTAATACCCACACGAATTTTACTTTCTGTTTCACTGGTGCATATTTTTATCATACTAACAACCTTCTTAGGTATTCCAAACTCTACTAATATATTACATAATTTATCTCTTTTGACCGAATCATATGCTTTTTTGAAATCAATGAATAGCTGATGGGCATTTTGATTATATTCCCACTTTTTTTCAAGTGTCTGTCTGATGTGAAAAATCTGATCTGTAGTTGATCTGTTACGTTTAAATCCACATTGATAATCACCTATAATTTCATTAGCATATGGAGTTAGTCTTGTTAAAATAATGTTAGACAATATTTTGTATGTTGTTGATAGTAGAGAAATTCCACGGTAATTATTGCAGTTCATTTTATCACCTTTTTTAAACACAGGAACAATTATGGATTCTTTCCACTGTTGAGGGATTTCTTCTTTATTCCATATTAAACAAATTAATTTATGAATTTGACATATTAATGAATTTCCACCATATTTAATTAACTCAGCTGGTATTAAATCAATGCCAGGTGCTTTGTTATTCTTTAGCCTTTTAATAGCATCTTTAACTTCAGTGAAGTTAGGTTCTGGAACTAAAGGTTCTACTGTGTGTACTTCATTTACTTCTGATTTATCTCCTACATGGAACTTTCCTGTATCAAATTTTATAACTTTTAGATTTTGTTGCTTATGATTTATCACTGAGAGTCTTTCTCTTAATTTAGCAATTACTAAATAATTGTCACTGGCACAGTCAGCGCCTCTATGTGTACGAACGTCAATTATACTAGTATGCCTTCTCTTATCAATGAGAATATGATCTATCTGATTATGAGTTTTACCATCTGGAGAAGACCAGGTATATTTATGGATTTCTTTGTTTAAAAGTGGTACTTTTCACAATTAAATTCTTTGAGGTTGCAAAAGTAATCAATCTTATACCATTATCATTACTTAATTCATGAAGACTTTCTTTACCAATCGTGGATTTAAATGTCTCTTCTTTGCCAATCTGTGCATTACAGTCACCTAACAGAATTTTCATATCATACTGAGAAAATTTATCGAAGACCTGTTCTAACTCTGTATAAAAATCATCTTTAGTATTATCATCTTTATCTTCCGTTGGTGCATGTATGTTTATTAAAATAATTTTACCCCACCTACCCTGTAAAACTGCATATGATATCCTATCATTAATAAATTCTACTGCTTTAAGAGCCGAGATAATTCTATTATTTATGAAAAAGCCTGTTCCAAAATTATGATTTTCAGTACCACCGTAGAAAAAAGTATAATTTTTAGTTTTACAATTCCCTTCTCCTGGCCACCTAACTTCCTGGACAGCTAATACATCTCATTTATACTTAACTATCTCATTAACTGTACACTGAAATGCCCCAGGCCGGTAAAGGCTCAGAACATTCCAGGTGCCTAATTTAATATCCTTATTCCTAATGTAGATCTTATCCTTAGTCCAGGGACCTCCCAAAGTAGTCCCCACCCGGAGATCCGAATGGGGGACTATTTTACCTCCGGAATATTTTACCTTGGGAACATCCATGGCCTTATATTGCTGTTTCTTGACACTTTCTTTTACAGTGCAGAGTTGTCAGCTCTACGCCTAACCCCCAATACGAATGGAGGAACTACTACACAAGACAAACACATTAGACAGCACAATTACTACACAAGACGAACACAAACACATTTGACAGCACAACTACTACACAAGACACACACAAACACATCACAACTATAACACAATATAAACACAAACACACCACAACTACTACACAATATAAACATAAACAAACTACACACCACAAGTACTACACAAGACAAACACAAACAAATTAGACAGCACAACTACTACGCAAGACAAAACAAACATACTAGACAGCACAACTACTACACAAACATACAACACAAGACACATACATACATACCACCGATACTACACAAGACAAACATAATTTTGCACAAGAACAAAAGAAACAAGTTTCTAAACTGAATCTTTTTGGGGAGTGGAATCACAAGAACCGAATCCAGAAGTGGAAGTGAACTGCTTGTTCATTTTCCAACTTTTTCTCTTGCAGACTCAAAATGCACGTCAATTCCAGGCGATCTGCAAAAGTCTCTGACATTTCCCTCATTTTTCCCTGATAAGCCAAATTCCCTGACATTTCCTTGTTTTCCAGGTTTTCCAGATTCAATAATGGAACACACACAAAACAATACAACTCAGGATGCAAGCTAACTAAAAAAGTATACTGCTGTCTGATTGAATGTTCTCAACGACAATGGAACATTTTGATTTTTATGAAGTGCTTGAAATGCAGTCCAGTTGTTTTACCACGGTGTTGCCATGATGCTAGTTTAAAAATTCCATCAACATTTTTTTTTATGCATGCAGTGTCTCTCACATTTAGACTTGGTTTTCAAGCTAAATCCTACATTTTCATAAAACGGGATGATTTTTAAATAATATCATCGGGATGATTGGGACATGCCTCTGAAATGGGACGTAAGGTCACCCTAATCTAACATAACTTTTGATCTGTTACGTTTAAATACACATTGATAATCACCTATAATTACCACTTTATGCACAGTAAGGCTAATCGGAACTGGACCTACAGTTTAAAGTGAGATCCGAACCACCATGTGCCTCCACCGGTTATCGCACCCGGGACACCTTGATTGCAAGGCGACGACGATACCACTGGGAAGCCCTAACAAAAATCGGGACAGAGACTCAAAAAAAGGGATTGTCCCGGCTAATACGGGACGTCTGGTCACCAGTGGCGGCGATTGTGTTTCAAAACTAGGGGAGCAAGGTGCAAAATGTTGGGGGTCAAGGACGGTTTACTTCCCTTGGTACATAAGGTTTAGCATAGTGCAGGGGCAAAAGTGTCAAAATGTGGGGGCAACTGCCCCCCTCCTCGCTTCCTAAACGCCGACACTGCTGGTCACCTTAATTATACAACGTTGCTTTGTGACAAATAGCATCCTTTTAGATACTCTAGTCAGTGTGAAGGGACTAGGCAGTATACAGAAGGACTACATTTAGTATATAATACAGGGTGTCCTACTCGTAAGGGGCCCCGGAAAAGTCGTGTGACTGCGTGGATTTCATGGCGGATGTTCTCACGTAACTCGTAACTCTTGTACACACACCGATAGTGTGTACAAGAACAAACCACGCACCATGGACGAGCTACGTGAGAACATCCGCCATGAAATCCAGCCAGTCACGCCGAATACTCTGGCAGCAATATTCACGAACATGCAGCGCCGTGTTGAACTGTGTATACAGGTGGGGGGAGGTCACTCCCAGCACCTCTTGTAATGTACCTTCATTTCTCAACCATAAAGGTGTGTCATGTACAAATTTGGTTTCATATTCTCTTTTATTAAGATTTTTATAACACTTTTCCGGGGCCCTTTACGAGTGGGACACCCTGTAGTTAATCATTATCGTATTTGTACCTTGAATCGCCACGACGAATGCTGTAAGCGCAATGCTTATCATCTGAGTTTACAACACGCTCTGAAACCTTTGCCGGAAACATGGCGGAGGGCGTGATTTCGCGCAATGAATTGTGGTGGAAGTTACAAATTGAATAAGTATCTTCCATTGTGCTATTGACTGCAGTAAATGATGGATTGTGTATAAGCTATTCCTATATCCATGAACGTCTGGGCTTGGGGGTAGCTTTGTGAGTGTTCCTTCACCAATTTCATCAAATTTTCATCATCGCGATCATCATAAGGAGGCAGAAAAGCAAGTTAGATACCTTATTAAAAAGAGTTTCTGGATCGAAAGGCTTGGTGAATTGTGTTTATTAGCTTTGCCGTGTAGTCTGTTGCCACAAGTGAGACTGGGCGTGTAGCCAATTGTGAAATCACATCCCGTCGCCGACAAAAGGATGATGAAATGATGATGACAAAATGGCGACTACCGTGGGAGCAGGGACACAATAGATTTATCGGAGGAGTCGTTATGGAAAAATCCCATTCCAAGGGGACAAAGAGGGAAGTGCACGGACAAAAGCGAATTCATGTAAAAAGAAAAAAGTCGAAGAAAGAGAAATGTTCACGGTTGGTTTTGAACTTTGAGGGAAAATTTTTCCATCGGGAATAAACAACGGCAAAAAGCAAACTGTTCCGGTCGAACGGACGGGAAGGAAAGCAGCTTCTAATATGGCACCGAGCGTCTCGAATGTAACAAGCCGAACGTTGATTGTCCGTGCGGCGTCTGAACAAACCCTTCAGAGCAACACCTAAGGAAAACATTTAGTTTTCTTATCCCTGTCCCTAATTGACATTTGAAGGGGGACGATGAAATGGGGGATAGCGTGTAACAACCTGTTTTTTGTCACCGATAGTCTTTTGTTCCGTAAGTTGGGGGAAAGATGGCAGCACCGTCGCCTGATATTCCCGATAATAACTAACTGCTGTACGTTCATGTTGCGGACGAAACGCTTCATCAAGAGTGCTAATGGGATGACGACAAGTCCTGCTTTGTAATAAGTGCAATGCAATTTTTTACCGCGTAGTATTGTCTAACCTGTGGATGATAAATGTTTTCAAGTACTGAGAAAAATCAACAAGAAGTTTTAAGCATCAATCAAAAACCCAGACTTGTGAATCACAGCAAGTTTTTTTTTCAGATTTAAATTAGATAGACCCGGGTTCGATTCCCGATGTGGTTACAATGAATAACCGGGGACAACTGTTGGGATTTGGAGAGGGGAGGCGGGGAGTATAGGCGACCGGACCGTGGTGCTGATCACATTACCTCCACAAATGACTGCGACTGTGAATGTGTCTGTTCTACCTATCTACATCCTTGATGCTGCCCAGGTATTAGTGTATGGCTGCTGGGTTTGGCTTTCTTGGCTAGCAGAAGAGAAACCATAGACAGATATATCCTGTTAATGTATTTCTGTGTCGTGTGCAACGTCCCCCCGGTTGTACACCAGTCCTCAGAAAGTTAGTCCGCTACTCCTCTAGTCGGGAACATGAGAATCTTTGCAAATCATCAGGGCTTCCTGGGTAGAAAAGAAACACATCACAGTATTCCAAGTTAAACGCAGTTTTATAATCACTTATATAAGAACAGATTATGACGTATTTATAAACATCTATACAAGTTCCAAACACAACTTTATCAATCTAACTATAGTTGTCTGTGACAACTTGCACATTATTTGAAGTAACAAACATTTTAAAAATCTTAACTTCTTAGAAATATAAAATCTTAAACTCTCAGGTTAGTTACACGTGTAACAATGGATGTCAATGTTTCGGGCTTACGTTGAACTTTAATGAAATGTGTTCTTCGTCTGCTTTTGTCTTGTTCTAATAATTACCTGCAAATTAATCTCTATGTACGAACCTAGGAAGGAAACGCGTTCACTCACCACATGACTTCACGGTATGTTCGATTGATTGAATTAAAAGTTTTGGTTGCGTCTGCACTTTTGGGCCATTTTGCACCGTTCAATGTATGCGGGGAAATATCACCTTACCTAAAATTCTGACTTCAAAAACTTAAAACAGGGGGTGTAAAAAGCCCCTTGGGAGAAATTAAAACAGCATTATTGTAAAGGGACCTACACAAAACAAACACAACACATTCAAAGTAAGAACATACTAAAAGTTTCCTCACAGACACTGGAAGAGACCAGATCATTTCAAGTAGATAAAAAGAAACATTTAACCTTTTGAGTCCCAAGTATCTCGATCGAGATACCCAAAAGTAAGCCTCACGGTCTCAAGTATCTCGATCGAGATACCCAAAAGTAAGCCTCACGGTCTCAAGTATCTCGATCGAGATACCCTGTGTCAAGGTCGTAGTTCTTACGTTATAACTTTTCTATTTTTGGCTAGAATTTCGATTTTTTTATATATATTGTTCCTAACACATGTATTTAACAGAAATGTTTTTTTTGCATTTTTTTGTCTTCATGAAAATTGAGGGGAAAAGGCGGGAAAAGGGACTTCTCTTTTGCGTCTCTTTTCAAGGGAAAATTTTTGCCGACAAAGGAAGACCGGCTTTGTTGTTCTAAAGCAATGCTTTTCACTACCTCCTGTTAACTGCATTCGAAGGAAGCTTGTTTATCAGTATCCGATGTCAAAATGAAAGTTTTCCGTGAGGGCGCAAGCAGGGGGTGGTGGGTGGGGGGAGGGGGGAAGACTGGTTGTTGAATCTGCATTGTGAGAATGGAATTTCGAAGAGCGCTGAAGGAAACTTTGTTTGTGAGCACAAGTGTTCCACAAGGTTGAACATAGGTTACCCTGCATTGTCTAAAAATAGAATGTCAAGCAGTTGAAAGAATCGGCGTTCATTTTTCACTGCGTTCTAGCTTTTCGTCCGTGAATGTTGTGCGTAGGTGTTGTTTTGTGCCCAATTTCAAAGACTTTTTTTTGGATGAAGTGACAATTTTTTAAAATAATTTTTGGGGGTTTTCTCCCTTCCCCCTCCATATATACGCCAAATTTGCATAAATTTTGCATTTTGTGCATTTTTTTCGGGGGCTGGGGGGGGGAGAAATTCCATTTTTAAAAAAAAGTATTTTCAGGGGATTTCCCCCTATCTCCCTCCATATGTACGCCAAATGTGCATAAATTATATATCGTCTGAATCTGTGGTTCATTCTGCGTACAACGGTATATCTTTCATATCTCTAGGGCATTTAGTTTCTGAGCTATAGTCAATTCAAGGTACCGCTGCATTTTGAAGCTTCAATCAGTGGCGTGCCGACCATTCCTTTTGGGGGTACAACTCAAGTTACATTGGTCATACGACAATGATGCAAATATTTTTATGTTTCTTACATGCCAGCGATAATTTCTATGTGCATTTTGAACTTTTCATATCCTTTTTTTCGGGGGGCAGGGGGGGAGAAACCCTATTTTTTTTAAAAAAAAAAGTATTTTCAGGGGATTTCCCTCTCCATATGGACACCAAATGTGCATAAATTATATATCGTCTGAATCTCTGGTTCATTCCGCGTACAACGGTATATTACTCATCTCTCTAGGGCAATTAGTCTCCGATCTACACTCATTTAATTGAAACTCTGCATTTTGCTCAAAATCGGCTCGGGACCGAGAGGCTTACCAGTGAAAATGGCCTTGGAGCCCAAGTTGGGACTCAAAAGGTTAATAAAACACCGTTGTCATCGCCCAACAGGGATGACAAACAGTTCGGAAGATTAAAAGTCTGCCGAACACTTAAAACAACATTACAAACACGACACATCGGAGGTTTCAGTCCTTGCAGCAAGTGACCATGAGTTAGACGGCTGTGTCCAATACGCAGGCGAGTAAGAACTTCTCGACGAGAGGGACAGGACGAGGAACACCATGCACCTATGATGGGCTTCATAGCGTGAAGCTTGTTCCCCGTTACCGCATCTCATTCTTCACGGTACGTTTTCACATTGAAGAACTGTATGAAATGCCATATTCAATTAAATATTTCTGATCTAATGATGTTTCTGTTTTAGAATAGGCTAGATATGCAATTCATATTTTTTTTTTATTTAAAAAAAAATAACTAGTAGTCCTGAAGTCAGTCGTATTTATTTAAAAATTAGCGATTTGAAACACTGTTATTGGTAGGGTATTTCTATTCATCTAAAGCAAATTCCATCCATGCCATATATACATGAGAGTCAGACAATGTTTGGAAGTAACTAGTTACAAGTAACTAAGTTACAAGTAACAGTTACTTTGTTGAGAAAATGTAACTCTAACTAGTTACTTTAAAAGTGAGTAACTGTAACTGAGTTACTCTTTTACGATAGAAGTAACGTTTCAACATTTATACTTCTACAGTTACTTTGCGACACTTCAATTGTTATCTAAGTGTCATAAATTATTGGCGATTTAGGACTCAAAGTGAGTTGGAATTCAGTTCCTGCTGTGATATAAAAGCCCATCTTTGATACATTAATTCTTGCAAACAATAGATGAAGAGGAAAAGAGAAAGTAGTTGTAGTAAATTTGCAGTGTTCGAAAAGTTATTTTTAAAAAGTTAACTAGTTACAATTACAGTTACTTGCTTAACAAAGTAACACTTACAGTTACTCATTTTAAAAAGTAACTCAGTTACTGTTACATGTACTTCAAAAGTAACTGTAAGTTACTTCTACAGTTACTTTCTGTCGAAAATTTTCTTGCGACGAAATTAGACAAACCGATCATTAATTGTAATAACATATTTTGTGAAGACTAACATGTCTTTTACTTATGTTACTGGTACATAATATAAGTCTTCGTATATTTATATTTATTACAAAATAAAGTGCTCTCCTGTGATTTGCGCGACGCCATGATGGCGTATAGGGGGTGTGGAGTTAGAGCCCCACACTTTTTTGATCATGGTCGAAGGTGTGGATGATGTGATCAGCACCACGTCCCTGGCATCTTTTACCCTCCAGAATTTCCTCCAGGTACCCACTTTATACGACGCTGGGTGGGCGCTGGAGCATCTTCTACAGGTGGAAAAAAAAATCTTGATTCTCCACCACCCGGGGTCTCTCGCGTGGTAGTCAGGCACCCAAACGAATTCTTCTTCTTTTTTTTAAGGAATACCCTGTGCGGTAGTATAGTTCTCTTGCAATTTTAAGCTCGCGATAGATGCAGTTCTCAATATGTCCCGTTTATACGTTCGTAAACCAACTGTCATCGTTCACTATTGTCACCCAAACACCGAAAGAAGTCGTGTTTAAATAGCGCACGGCATTGCACTTCTGGCGATTTCGACCGAAAAGAACAAAATGACTTCGTTTCATTCAATGTGATCGCACACACTCATTTACTTTTTTTTCTTTTTAGTTTTCTGTGATGTGCACCAGCGTAAACGTTCACCTGAAACCGGGCCAAAGGTGACCATACCCTTAGGGTTGAAAATTCGACGACTGTGCAGGATGGGGGTTATTTTGATTTGATTTTTATTACTTAGTGTCGCTTTTATATCACTTTTGGCTAATCACGACGATTAGCATGAGTGATGATATGTTGAAATTGATAAAGGGACACTGCCCAGTTCGGGATTCGAACCCGGGACCTCTAGCGTCGTAGCGAGATCTGTTTTTTGTCTTCTTGATAGATGAAAGATTTGTGACTGTTCTATATTACTAAGTTCATTTTCCCCTCAAATTCATGTTTAAATGTACAATTATAATTACTATGTACCTATTTTAAACTTCAAATGTTAATGTTCAAGTTGCTGTTCAACAACGTTTGTTTCCTATCTATGTTAAATTGTATAACGTTTATGTGCTTGGCAACATTGTCCTGGCTATATTAACCAAAATAACAGTTGTGGAAGATTGCGATAAAAGTTTCTCATATCAGAAGGAAACTGTAAATTTTGGTATATAATCAGCCCACTGAGGTTTAGCTTCACCTTCGCAAATCCTGGAAAATATTCTATAGTGTAATAACAATTCACGCATAATTAATCATCGACGATAACAGCACAGGTTGAATGAGATAGAAGTGACAGTCTGTCCTTCTTAGAAATTTGTCGGGCAATTTGACAATCTTGAGAGTAATCTAATGTACGTCACATTTTCCAATTGTGTACGTAAGTAACGATTCATACAAATACACAAAACTTCTTTTTCCCTAATGTTCCCGTTCGGTTCAGAAGAACGAACAAAACTTTTCAGGGCCACTCGACCAATAAAACAATTGCCCCAACGTGTTTACCTGCCTCTTGGGCCAATCCCGAAGGCGACTTCATCTTGTTACACCCGTCAAGCAGAAATGATACCTCAATTATCCCTGGAGAGGGAAAGAAAATTACCAATTATCATTGCAAGCTATTCGCGAAAATGCGGTACACGCAACGTGTAGGCAACAAAGAGTCCGGAAGTGAAGAGTTGCAAAAGATCCCAGATGCACGAATGCAAAGTTCGCTCGCGTGATAAGTGTGTAACGAGAAGCCATGTTGGTTGATAAGGGTTTTACAATCAAAGCACGCGATTTTTCTCCGAAGTCAGTTATTGTCCCTTGTATTGCCGCTACGCCACGCATCGACTTTTTCCTTTCTTACAATCTTGTTGGAGCTCAGTTTATGATGCTTTCCGGGCATCCATCGTTGGACCCTGCGGGTAAGGAATATTGGGCATTTTAGGTTGACATGTGAACAGATCGCTATTTCCTAAAGCTTCGACCTCACAGAACGTTATTGTATCTACGCGAGCGGCATCCGCCTCTTCCGGGAATAGAACCTGTGGCCATGGACCACACAGAGAACCCAAATCATGTTAATTGACACATAGGGTAAAGGAGGGGAAGTTCGCCACCAAAATGCTTTTCATTTTTTTTTCTTCTAAACGAATTGGGGGAGAAGGACAACATTTATACGATAGAAAAAGTAGTCATTGTGGATTATGAGGAATATAACATAAATACTGTGTTACTTATACTTATGACGTAATATTAAAAATACTAACTGAGAAAAAGTGGCGAAATTCCCGCCACATACTGGGAAATTCACCATATACGTAACTTATTTTTAATTTTATCTATTTATTTATTTATTTATTTAAAGACATGACACTACAGGCAAATGCCCATTTACAGTGTCTTGTTGGTATGAAATTATAACACTGTTTGGTACACAAAATATGCAATCAGAAGAATTCAAAAAGTACAATAATATGATAATATGTGTTACAGTAATATAAAAATTAATATAAGATTAGATATGAAAGAGAAGTATAAAGTATTAACCTGACAGTTTGGGTTAGAACTTACACATGATAACCAAGAAAATAACCAAGGAAAAACATATGTACTTCACCTTACATTTAAAAACGATGATATATAGATGTAATGACAGTAATTAGTAAATAACACAAAAGAAAAAAGAAAATTGGATGGACTCTACGCCTGTACATAAAGAGACTGAACTAATAAACAAAGTTAAGTCTGGCTTTGGAAATAAGTTTCTGTTTCCCTTTTGAATTTTCGAAAACTTTGGAAGATGTCTATCTTATCATATGTCTTTGCAATTTCGTTATATAACCTACACATTCTCCGAGTGGGTGCCGCATTGGCTGACTTTGTTTGAGCTCTCGGTACTTGAAACAGCTCTTTCCGTGGTCTTACCTTATTACATGGTACATAAAAAGGGATTTGTGAGAGCAGCTGAGAGGAGTCTAATGAGTTGTTTAAAAGTTTATGTAAGAATAGTTACTGATGTATGTTTCTTCTATCGCCTAGGGATTGTACATTGAAGTATTTTTTTAGGGTGTGATAAGGAGTATATTTGGGGTAAACGCCGTCTCTTTTCAGTCCTAGGTATCGAAGGAACTTGCTTTGTACATTCTCTATTCTGCTGGTTTCATTTAGGTTTTGTGGGGACCAGACGATAGACGCGTATTCCAATTTCGACCTTACGTAGGTATTGTATAGCGTTTGGAATGTTTCTAATTTCCTAAAGTCGTTTCCCATTCTCATTATAAACCCTAGGTTTCGGTACCCTTCTGCTACAATGCGGTCGATGTGTTTTCGGAAACTGTTATTTTCTTCAAACTGAACACCAAGATCTTTGTAACTTGACACTCTGCCTAACGTGTGGCCACTGATTGTATAAGTGTGCATGTAGGGTTGTTTCTTTCGAGTGAAAGTCATAATTTTGCATTTGTTAAAATTGAGTTTTAGTTTGTTTTTAGCGCACCATTCTACAAGATTTTCAATGTCGTTTTGCAGTTCCAAGGTATCATTATCGTTCGTTATAGACTTAAATATTTTCAGGTCATCCGCGTACAAGAGTTTCTTGGAATGTAGCAGGCATTGTGGGAGATCGTTAACTATCACAAGAAATAGCAGTGGTCCAAGGTTCGATCCTTGCGGAACACCCGAGGAGGTCTGAAATACAGTAGACATGCTATTATCATATCTAACATACTGTTTTCGGTCTTTCAGGTAGGAGGAGATAAGTTTTAAAACACGGGCTGAGATGTTAAGATGGTGAAGCTTTTGGAGAAGTGTATCATGGTCAACAAGATCGAACGCCTTTGAAAAATCAGTATAAATTACATCAACTTGCCCTTTCCCGTCCAGCATCAAGGTTATAAAGTCGGAGATTTCCAATAAATTTGTTACAATGGACCGTTTAGGTATGAATCCATGCTGGTGAGGGACAGTATCGGATGAAGGTGTCTGGAAATGTATTTACATAAGATTTGTTCGAAGAGTTTTGCAGGAGTTGAAATAAGAGCGACTGGTCTATAGTTGTTGATATCAGCTTTGTCGGAGGTCTTTGGTACGAGACACACCTCAGAAAGCTTCCATATTTCCGGGAAAACGCAGGTGGAGAGTGAAAGGTTGAATAAGATGTGTAGCGGGTATTTAAGGCTTTCCGAGCATCATATCGGGACCAACAGATCTTTTCGGTTTTAGTGATTTTATTGCATCTTCCACGTCATTTAGGGAAATTTCACCAATATGGAGCATGTCCAATAGTTCGTTAGTGTTATCCAGGGGGAATGTTGTTTCGTAGCTTGATTTGTCATCGCTATAGATTGATCTGAAATGACGAGCAAATGCATCCGCAATCTCTTTTCCGCTTCGTAGAGATTTATTTTGGTAGGTGGTGGGGTGGGTAGGTGTTTTCTTCCTTTTGTTTTTTTTTAAAAAGGACCAAAATCTTTTGGGATCGTATTGTATACCTAATTCACAGTTTAGCAGATATTCATCGTATACCTTGGAGATTCGTTTTTTAACGTTCTTTCGCAATTCTTTAAATTTAGCTTCATGAAAGGCGGCATCCCCGATCAGTCTTTTCCATTTCCGGTGATGCTATATCCTTTTTTATTTCCCAGGTGAACCAGCATGGATATAGTTGCGACTTGAGGTTGTGTAGGGGACGCATTTATCAAATACCGAGTTTAAAATGGCATAGAATGTACGGACCGCATAATTTACATCTTTATAATTTCTTAATACATCCCATTTTACAACTTGAAATTCTTTGAATAGTTTTAAAATATCAGCCTTTTGAAAATTATATCGTTTTTGTCTTGCCTCGGGTTTGATTTTGCGTGGTTGTGGGTGAGAAGCATACAGCATTAGTGCAGGATGGTGCTTATCTTCAGGTACTATCGGAAGCTCATTCATTTTAACAGACACGTAGTTCAAATTGGTTATGATTAAGTCTAACGTTTTGCCATAAGTGTTTAACACATCGGTACAGTTTTTTAATGAATGGAATTCGAGGAAATTTTGCAAATGTAGACACGTGTTTCCGGAATTTAGTAAATCTGTATGTGAGCCTACGATTTCTGGAATATTAAAGTCGCCTGTCAGAAGTAATCGACACCCAGTCGGACATTGCGAGGTTATGTGATCAAACAGTGTATCGTATGTTTTAGATGGGGAATCAGGCGGGACATATACTACACACATATTCAAGTTAGTTTCGTCATCCATTTTAACTTTAACAATTAAACATTCAACGGTAGGGTCCTCAAGATTGCAGTCTATTTTGGAGGCTTGGAATTTCCGTCGAACACCCAACAGGACACCTCCGCCTTTGGTTTTCCCCGAGGCGATCGGGTCACGGTCTGTCCTGAATACGACGTATCTGTCGTCAAACAGATCCTCGCTAGCATGCGCAGACGTTAACCAAGTCTCGGAACATGCCACCGCATCGTAATTATTGGATAATACACTTAGGTAAAACTGTTTTGTTTTCGTTCTTAGCCCTCGTACATTCTGATATGCAATATTAAAGTGTTTGCTATTGTTATTGTTATTATGAAAGTTTAACTGAACAAAGGTGTTTCGTTTTGGATTGCAATTTACTGAGTCACAGGCAAGAGGGTCGCTTTTCTTGCATTCCTGAATGAAGGGGGATCTCGCGGTCTCATTGCTTTCCAAGACAGACACACTCGGCGTCACCTTACCTGGATGTTGCAGACGATGGGCGTCAGTTTAAGTGTATAAAATACGAAGTTGTTGCCAATAAGTCAGACAACAAAGTGTAAAAGACCTACAAATGAAAATACAAACATGTTTAAGAAACATAGGCCTAAATGTTCATATGCAAAAGTGCCGACCAAACACACTCATGTAGGATGTGAGCCCTCGTCTCCTCTTCGCCGCATAACGTGCAGATGGCACCACCGTCCGAACCCTTGTGTTTGTGTTGCTTCCACCCCTTAGCAGGAACCAGGAAAATTCACTTCTTTGCTGGTATGTACACGTATCAATGCATAGTTTTCTCCCCCATTCCACCCACGCCCCTGCGAACCCTCCCTCAATCTGAACTCGTAGATACTCTTCTTTCAGTGAGTCTCCAGTCCCTTGTTCCAGCTTCATCCAGAACTTAAAGCATCTCATCTTAGCTTCGACATCCTCCCTGTGTACCACACAAAACAGCAGCTGATAAAAGTAGCCTTTGATGTATTTCTCTGTATATTTTGATACACCAAAAGTGAATCCACTTTATGGACTCTAATGTACACGTGTTTCTGGAGTCAACATTATTTGTGTTCTGCAGTCAATCAACCATTGGTGTCTTTCGGAAATTTCCGTGAGGAAGCACATCCCGTTCCCAAACGACGCGTGCCGCTTGTCGCAAACGGCCTAGTCCGAGCGACACGCAAACGACAAGCGACTCGTGAAGCTTGTCGTGTCTCTCCTTGCCGAAAGGTTGTAATGATTAGCATGGGTTCGCTTCCAAGAGATACACGTAGCTTGTTGCTTGTCGTCTGTCTCGTGTTCATTCGGTCTGAAATCTTCCTGAGAGAGCTTTCAAACAGAAGCGACACGCGACACATTCGCTTGGCAACAAGCCAGCCAACAGTAACTATTCATACCCTAGCGGCATGACAGGCTGAACAAGCCTGCGTTCAATTTATGAAATCCTCAAGCGACATGTGTGGCGTGTCGCTTCGATGTGAAAGCTCCCTAACTCATCGCTTTTTCGCGATGCGTGTTTCGCGTAGCAACGAGCGTGAAGTCAGTCTCTTTGCATCTTCATCTGCGATACTCTTTCTTTCTCTTCTTTTTTTATAAGTAGACTAATATATCAACTTCCGCTATGAGAAGCAAGTTCTAATTTCCTTTCGTTAACTTCCTCGCTAATTTACCCAAATTACACACGAAACGATCATTTTTTGTGGCATCGTTTCCCGAGTATGTTAATGAGCTCTAATACGATACATCCTCGAACGAGCCCTCATTACACTCATACCTTCTCCTGCTTGACAATTTCTAATTACGGCCACTCACACACACACGAATAACAGGTTTAATTTACTCTGAGGAGAATTAAGGCCTGCTCTTTCATACAACTAATTGTTTTAACTCACGTGACGAGTTTGCGCAGCGATTAGGCCTTAACTTAGGTTTAATGTCGGAAGAAAATGATCTGGCAGATTTAGTCTATGGAGCTATTAAACATATTATAACTCAAGTTCAAATCTCTTTGTCAATTGAAATACTGCCTCATTCTTTTTTAAATGTGTTACTTAAAACAAAAAAAAAGTACGGGAAATATTACAATGAAGTAAAATGTGGTATTTCAAACAGGTCGACCTACTTTTAGAATTTCGCCTTTACAAAATTTTAACGTAATTACGTCACAAGGAATGGAGCAATTTTATTGCTAGTGATGTCATTGTACAGTGGGATACATGAGTATTATCGTGCAAATTGTCCATGAGTATTTTCATTAATTTTTCTCTTACATCCTACGTATTTTTAAGCCATGGATTTTTATGTATGCTGGTGCAGAAGTTGTCAACAGCTTGTTTTTAGTTTACTTTTAATTTTTGAAGCTCTTATTGGATCAAATAAAGTGCACGAACGTGATGGACAATTTGCACGGTAATACTCATGGATGCCACTCATAGGCATGCCCCCCCTCCTAATCATGGGCGTTCGCAGATTTTTCCAAGGAGGGACAAGCACAGTATTTTTCCCTGGGACATATTACCCCGATAATAGTGTTGCCCCCTCAAAAAACACCACTTGAATTTGAAATTATCGCATAAATATAAATCAAATTATACGTGTGAAATATATACTTTTAGGTTGACATTCGTTTTCTAAGGGAGGTGTGTGGCCATCCTTGCCCCCCATTCCAGACGTCCTACATTATTGTACTTTTACCTAGAAATTTAGTGGAGAGGAATCTTGTCGCCTTTATTAAATGATTAAGTATTTTAAGCCGATTAAAGTTCAAAGACTACGGGGTGCAATCATTGAGGTAAAAGAAAGCAAAACTAGAAGAATCTAGGAGTAGCAGGATAAAAGGATTCTTAAGATGAAATTAGTTTTCACATCCTTCTTGCATTATTTCTTCCAGACGGCCAAGAACACCTGCTGGGGGACACAGAGGGGCAATTTCCCCCTCGATATCAAATTTTATACAAATGAAAATACATTCCGTAAAATTTTTTTGCTCGCTTCGCTCGCAATTTCTGCTTTTCCTACAGTTTTGTCAAGTTCAGAGCCGTAGTTAGGAGGTGGCGGGAGTTGGCCCTGGGCGCCGAACGATCTAAATGAAAAAAAAAATTATAGAAGAGAATGCTATGGCACTCCATGAATTTTTTGGTGCCGTATTAAATCAATATTGTTTTCAGTTTGCAAAAATTTGGATCTAAAAATTTTCTTGCTCGCTTCGCCCCTCAATTTTATTGTTTTCTGTAAAGCATTGTAAATTACCAAAGAGAGAAGTTATTACTGCTAAGCACCTCAGACTCTTGCTGTTAAACAGTTTTGTCTTAATTGTATGAACACAATTGTTTGGAGGAAAAGGAACGCTGTACAATTTATTTATTCGTTATGCTGCCTCTATGTTGGTGCATTAAACTAAAACTGGTTTTTCTTTCCCGACTGAAATTTCATCAATGCTTTTGCACCCCCCCCCCCCCCCACTAATCAGAGGGTCTGTGCACGCCTATGAATTGCCACTGTACATAAAGGTTTAAACATACAATTCAGAGACAGATTCACAAGTTGTACCGTGCATTATAGACGGTGTTAAAGGCGGAGCTACTGCTGAGCATGCGCACTCATCTGGTTCCCCTCGAACATCCGGTTACGCTGACGGTTCTATGGACGTTAATATGAAACGACTAAGTGGAGATTCTTTTACAGCTGTGCAGCATATAGTTGCACAGTTCGATAAGGAACACATTTATTGAGTGAAGTATATCACTTCATAGGTTTCCGAAGGACGTAGATAGAATAAATACGCGAGAACTAGTATGTCTGAATATACATGAACAAATAACTCTAAAACATACCTTTAAATATTAATTGATGAAAATTTTCTCGTCACAAAACCAATATATGTGGTATTATTGTGAAGCAATCAGAACAACGAATTATTATATTTCATTTGTATAGCCTACTTCCGTATGATCAAGCGTATGCGATTATGTAAGGTTGTGGAAAATATAGGCGTCTAATTAGACTCGAATTAGTGCTGCCATCTACCCTCGGCTTTGAAAATGAACAATGCAAGTCGAACTATCTTTGAACACTGCAAACGTATCACAGCACTTTTGTTATTTTTAAAGAAGAAAAGTTGTTTTTAAAACTTGAACAAATACTTTTCTTGACTGTGCGCTATCGTCGCACAACTGATGAAAAAAAATGCTCATTTCTTACTTCGTATACTTGTGAACTGTACTGCAAACAACGGGGATTGACATAAACCGGAAGTTCCGGGGGAACCAATGTCTATGTTTACATTTTTAACACGGTCTATATATCACTAATTGAGATTATACTTTTTCCTTGAAGTAACTATATTTTTTTATTATTCAGCAAGAGTTATTCGAAGAATGAAATGGAATGTGATTTTAGTTCTCAGTAATAGTAAATTCAAATATAACAGTGTAACATTTTTTGAATATTTATTGTTAAATTGTCAACTTGTAAATGTAACTATTAATAATTATGTCTGTTTATTGAAGCAATTGACATTTCATTCTTTGCATGACTTTAAAAAAGGACACGTAAACGTATTATGATAAGTTTATCTGTGGCACACGTATACTGATCATACTGATCACCATTCTTTAATGTAAGTCAAATAGCATTAAAACGTACATTAATGGAAAATATGCGCTCATTCTCGAGTTGCTGCTCACCATTATTCCATGTTTCGCAAGTAGCTCGTTCAAACCATCCGCTTGGCGGCGCTAGTATGTACCGTATTAAGCTTTCAGAGTTAAGCGACGTATCCTGATATAAAATCTTGGAATTAGCAGCAAATTTTACGTGTTTTATTTATTAAGAATGCGTGCTAGAACTGCTTTAGCTCAAATTACACAAACTCAGACTTCACGTTGAGTGGTTTTTATGCCTCTTATTACATCGCCCAACAGGAGGATTGTATATTGTTCCGTCAGATGGCGTAGCAGTCGACAAGCGCTAATGCTGGAAGATATTGCGTCATGCCAGCGGCTCATTGCTGCAGGAAAGCGTTGTCATAGCTACACGCGAACCCTCATTAATAAGCTCTGCTACCAAAGAGGGAAAGGGGGGGGGGCATCGAGCAACTCTTTGTCGTTATACACTGACTTAGTATCTTTTTGACACGGTTCATTAATCTTCAAACATCTAATTTTTCGAAACCGATAGCAGGGAAAAGGAAGGAGAAACTATATAAAGTCGTCAACCAATGAGAAGGGCCCATATTTCATGGCGTCCAATTACCGCCCGCTCTTGCCAGCCAATGAGGACGTGCTGTTTATCAGAAGGGGCCAATTATCCAGATAGATTGTCCAGAGGTTTTTAAACTGCAGTCGAATTATTCGAGCTTTGTAAATTAGAAGAAAGCCGCTGAAACCCTTTGCTAGCAGGGGCAGGGGAAGAAGCGGTAAAGGCGTTGCATGTTGATTCGCTACCAGGGGGCCCTTCAGAGTAAATAATCAGTGGGAAATTCTCTTTTTCTGTTGCCCTGTCCTCCCTTATCGCTTGTCCACGCGTGCTGGCCATATATCTTGCTTAATCCGTTGGAGAGAAGGGGCGTGCATATTCATGACACACAACACAAGATTAGGGGAGGGATAGGGCTGGAAAAAAGGAGCAGGGTATTTACAGTACAGCGTTTTCTGGGGAGAGCGTGGTAGTTCTTTATTGAATATGTGTGAGATTTGGCACGCAAGCAACAAAAGGGATCGTGCTTTTGGGTACTGCCCGTGAAGAAAGTTCTCACAATAAGAACGCAGCGACTTTCTATTGGTTCTCGTGAATAAATGACTGCAGTGACACACGCGCAGTCTTCGATTTCAAAGTTGAACACCCCCCTTATCTCTTTCCATATCTTCACAGAGATCCCAAAATATGTCAATTGACACAAATTGCATAATTTTTTGACTCCAGTCAAAAATTTGGGCTCCTATGCTATCCTTTGTTTTGGGGCCCTGTCGACATTATTATTATTATTATTATTAATTTTGTTATCATGGTACTTGACTTCCACTAATTGCATGCTCTGTATTAATAACGCTTGGTAACTTTAATATGTAAACACATCTGATTAAAAAGCAACATCCCTCCACTTGACTTTCAATTATTGGCATTAAAAATGTTTACATTCGTTTCTTCGAGGAACAGTTGTTTCTATTCGAGCGTTGCCTCTGAAAATAGGGTTCTGATGTAATAAGCTATTTAAACTCTAGAAACCCCTTCCTTCTGCCTTCTATCATGAAGAAAGCAATTTAAAGGACCTGATATGTTGTTTTATTTTGCTATTATCACGATATCAAGGAATTTTAATAGTCGATTCTATGTGTGCCGGTGGTTAGCACATCGCGCCACGAGGCCAGGGGTCCCGGGTTCGAATCCCAGCCTGGGCATGGATATTTGTGAGTTTCCATTCATCGATTTGATCACATCATCACCCATCCCCATCTTCGCAATTAGCCAAAAGTGTCACAAAAAGCGAAGTAAAATATAGCAAATCAATCAAATCAATCCGTGTACGAAATCCACGCCTTCTGAAGGTATCGCAAAAAAAAAGTTCGTTTGGGTAACCAAAGAAAGTTTCTGGTGAGCAAACATTTTTGAAAAAAATATGCGACAAACAAATGATTTCTCTCCAATAACAAATTTCTTTAGTAATCAACCTCATTTGTTTGGAGTTATCAGATAATTTGATCAAATCATCAAATTTAGTACAGGCTAGAAATGTGTGTGTTTGTGCGTATCAAAAAGCTTAACCAAATGTGTTTCGTCAATAGGAACAAATTACTTTCTCTGTGTATTTATATTTGAATTTTTCTTATTTTACATGACCTTCTGCTTTTGAGGCTAATCGTGACTATGAGGATGATTAAGTAGAATTGAGGAAGGGTCACTCACAAAGAAACACCGATCTCCAAGCCAGAGCTCCAAACCGGATTCTAGGTAGTGAGATTGTGAATCTGTCATTCAATGTGGCCAGATACCCAAGCAGCAAGGATTTAAATTGTACTGATTCCGTTCCAAAGATTGTGAACTAATGCATCGTTGTTTTAATTTATTTCCTGAACCTTGAAATGCATAAAACAAACTGAAGGCGAATCTACAGTGCAAGCTACGGTTGGAAAATCTAAATCACGGAAGCCACACGAAATGCAACGAAAAAAGAAAGAAAAAAGACAATAGTCTGTGTCATTGGGCGTAGCTAAAGTTTTCCGTGTTCAAACAGAAAAAAAAGATCCAGAACAAACCAGACGAATCGTTCGGTCGAACGCTTATAAACCTAATTGTCACTTCTTTTTTTCGATCCCACCACCAGGTGGCAGTGACAACAGTTTGGTGCGTTTGAGAAATGATATTCTTCTCGGCCATCACGTTCAGATTCGGTCGCTGTGGCTGCAGACAATACAGCCAGAAATGGAGCGCAAGAAATTGTGGCTAATGGCCTCACAGTTTTCGAACCCGTTTTTACCCACCCAAATTGTGGACTCTCTAAGCAAAAAACACGATTGATGCACGCGGCGATACATTACGCCGTTTAGCACCGTCTACAAACTCCATGTCTCTTTTCTTTGCCCTGAGTCTAATACGTTTTCGTTTTGTTTTTCCTCGCTTCAGCCGTTGTTTGACGTGAATGCCCATCCGGATACGATTAGGGTTAGCACCGAGAAACCGCACTGAGCACAGAATACACCAATTGTTATATCACCTCAACAGTAGATGGTTTTTTCCAGCGAATCTTTTTATTGTGTCGATTTGGAAACAGAGCAGTTCAGAGTTCTGTAGAATATTATGGCACTGTTGCCAGGTACAAATAAACTTACGTTTGCTGTTTTTCTGTATTTTACGTTCCTTATTTCGACGTGAATTTATTGTCATTCCCTTTCAAAATTGTAGAGCAAATTGATGTCACATTACGCGATTGGTGCAACATCGGTATAATTAACGTAGAATCGCTTATTATTGTTACTGTAATGTTTCCAAATTTTACAACGAAATACATTTTAGGCTAACCTCTGTGAGAAATGATCAAATATTTTTGTTTTGGATATGTGTTCATCACACACATTAATATGAAGTATTAATCAATATGAAGCAAGTCTTTGAACACTTTATTTGCACTTTTCATTTTCACAGATTAAAATTTTATTTTTTAGAGGAATTTACTTTTCACTCCCATGTTGATAATATGTTTATCTTCTAACCCGAAATTGTCTTCTGAAAAAAACATTTATTAGGAAACTGGCTTTGAACGGACCAAAATTCTCTTATTCTTTTTTATATATAAATGCTGCAGCTTTGCCTCCAAAAGTGATGGCAATTTATGTCTGTGATGTTCTTTTAAGTATTCGGCATATTCTTCTTAGAGGTGCCAATTTTGCATTCCTCATGCAGACTTTTCATCTTCCCAACTGTTTGACAGTGTTTCAATAAATGTATTTAGCTTTTTACGAAGAGCTCTCCTCTTCCATTGTCTGTGAGGAAGTTTTTAGTTCATTCTTACTTTTTAATGTGTTGTGTTTGTCTTGTGCAGGTCCCTTTACGACCTCGCAGTTACACCCTTTCTAAATATTTCACAGTGTACATTAAAGGGTGAAAAAGGAAAATGGCGATATGTGCCGACCCTCAACAATTTTAATTCAATCGACATCACACAACAACTAATCGAGTGTTAAAGGTCCTTCTTCTTGATGATGTTTGACAGCCAATGGTGCAAAGAGACAGAAAGTTGAATCTGAACAACACCAATTCCGAATTAAGATAAGGAAGAATGTTCTGTTACTCTCAGTATTTGTAAGACCACTTTGTGTTACTTTGCACAACATTTTTTTAAGTGTACAATGTGATATTTATGATCGATAAACAAAATACAATTTTCCGATCATAAATATAGCATTATACCAGTTTTCCAGTATTTACGAACGAGGAACACACGCTCTTTCGTTGTGTATATTGTTGTAATCCCGTTTTACCTGGGCAAACCGAGCAATATTGTAATCCCTATACATTCGTGTCAACCGAGATACATTGTCGCTGAACAAAACAAATGAAGATCACTGGAAGAGTCTAAACCTATTGCGAGGGGTTAGATCCTGTTTAACATTGTTGAAGATATGTGCTAGAAAATTTCAAGACAAACTTTAAATAAATGGCAGTTTTAGAGATAAAAGTTTGGGGCCTCTAGCGAGGGAATCGCCCGATATTAGGGAAATGCGTACATTTCTATATTGTTTCTTAATCTTACGCATTATTTGGTAATTCACTCGCTAGTTCTTTAATAATATTCACCAAAATATCAAAAGAAATAACAACTACTGTATTCACTGAATCACTACGAAATCCCAAGCACAGATTGTTTATTACTGGTAATTTGTTTTAGCTTATTGGTTGTATAGATATTATCTATGAATAAGTTTTACAAGTTTATCAAGTTACAATATGTTTTGTCCATTACTTTCTCAATCAACTATTAAGTTATTTCATAAACATTAATTTTCACTTAGTGATATATTTTTGTAGGAATGTTGACAACTCAGGACGAAGGAGAAGTTAGTAGACAAAGCAATGTCAGCGGTGATTGATTGATAAGTTATTCTACGTAGGGTTCATAATTTTTACATTGTAATATATGGCTCGGTGCTATAGTATATTCATTCACCACACGTACAAACTGGAGAAGGCACTAAGTTCTTGTAAAGGTGAACTGGAGCGTGTGATTTAACCTGCAGCAGCGCAAGATAGTTGTGAGGAAACTCAGGGAGAGTCGAATATGTTGGAACCAGCGTTCTTTTGGAAACCTTTCCTGTATGAAGTAGCATATGCTTTACAGCATTGAGGATCACAAAGTTTGTCAGCCACTAAACAATTTTTTTTTAAATGCATGATTTCAAAACTATTCTGGTGGAGACTTTATTGTAAACGGCCGCTGTATTGTTGATTGGCTACATGTTGTTGTTGAGTTGGTGTTTTAAGTCCACTTTATGCACAGTAAGGCTAATCGAGACTGGACCTACAGTTTAAAGTGGGATCCGAACCACTATGTGCCTCCACTGGGTATCGAACCCGGGACACCTTGATTACAAGGCGACAACGCAACCACTGCGACATCGGGGGAGGCCCTGATTGACTACATGTTTGACAAGTATCTGCTATATGATTCACTTCCATTAAAGAATGTTCAGGGGTCCAAATAAAAGCTCCAGCGTAACAGGGCCACCATGTATGTAAACTGCAATGAATTTAACACAGAGGCTGATTCAATTGCAATTAGAAAAGATTTCAAGGTCTTCCTTGAACGAAAAGCTATGCCTGGAGTGTGGTAAATCTTCTGCAATATAAATAGACGGATATGAAGGCAAGGGTTAAATTTTGAATTCTACAAAATTATCACAATAAAATGCTGATGGTGATTTTGAAGTATTGGTAATGTTACAATATGTTCACGCAACTTTTGATAGGATAGAAAAGTGGGGAAAAAATGCTTTTTATGTAGCAAAAACTGCAAAAAAGTACATAAATAAATAAAAATTATATCAGCAAAGCATTCTTCTTCTAGGTATCTTCATCAATTTATAACTCTCTCATCGTTACCCCCTCTCTCACTTTTTCTTGTATTTCTTTCATTTTCATATTTATCTGGTATTAAAATTACTTGCTTTCTGATTTCAGTTCTGTATTAAATTCTTACGTTAGCATATAATTCTATTTGAAATTTGTTAATTTGTGGATTTTTATTTCGAAGTTATGGTTATAAGGTTTCTGTGCAGTCGTGTTGTAATTATTATTAGATAAAAAACAGTACTCATTCCATTTCGCATGATTGTATGTGTAAGGGCTGAAACGATTGCAGGAAAAAAGAAACTGTGCTTCACATTTTTACAAATTATATATGAAACCAGTCGTCTTACAAGTAATATAAATAAGAACTTTCGTTTGTTTAATGGCCAGAATTCTCTAACATCCGATGAACTAAGCATGCATCCTTTTGAGGAGTTAAGAATATAAAATTAAATGATCGAAATGTTGAGCAAATAAAAAAAAATGCCATTAAAGAAACAAATCTTTATTAATATACTTGTGCTTGAGATTTCGTAGTGATTCATTTCTGCTATTTACAAGTTTACTTTTCTATATACTGTTATGTACATATATTATTGTTATTTCCTTTGTTGTTACTTATTATGCCCCTCGTAGAGGTGAAATTTTGCTATCCCACCCATTTTACTAAACATGTGAAACGTCTTGAAAGAAAAAAACAGCAAAATTGACGATTTGTGGCTCAGTGCGAAACTTTCTGAGATGGCAATTTTCTGCCAACGTCGACTGGCAACATTGAATGTGAACCTATATTGATCACACTCGTTGATATAATCACGGTGCTGTTGACTTCCAAAAAAACACTTGCCAAGCGTCGATTTCTCCTCCTCCCCCGCTGGAAGCTGTGGAGGAAATGGCTTCGACGTGAACAGGAAGATGATAATCAAATATGGCGCTAGCGGACGCAAAAATGAAAAGTTCCGTTCACTGTGTTATGTAGGAATGATTATCCACAATTGCGGTTTAACAAAAAAACGTTAGAGGTGAGTTTACATAGTGTAACCGCAATATCCTCCATATTTACTAATCATAAACTGTAAATCGATATTCCAATGGATCCAAATAAGGACAGATCGTGTGAATTTATTGTATTAAACCAGCACACAAAATTTTATATTTGCATCTCTAGTGGTTGCTGAGTAAGCAGCAGAGAATTACGAGTCAATCAGTAACATGTTTAACAATTAAAGTTGGTAATTTATAAATCTTTTGCTGCGCCAAGTTTTATAGGTTACATCTATTTGCACTTTTAATTGTATCTACGTTATTATTATATATTTTTTTTTTACTTTTTATGACTTGTCTTCCCATAGACGCAGAAATTAGAATGATTTCTGGTGTAATTAGATAGTATCAAACAAGCTTTTCAGTGCACTAAATGTTATTCTGATAGACGGTGTATCTGTAGTAGTTTATGAAATTATAGGCTTCGTTTAATGACTATACTGAGGAAATAGCGAGCCAATCAGCTTTCTAGTTTACAACGTTTTCAGTTCACCGAATTTCATATTTTTACTTTTAATCAGGGTTCTTAAAGGTCCAGGAATTTTAAATTAATTCTATTCCGGTCCAGGAGAGAAAATCAGGAAGCGTAGGTTTCTGGACCGTAAAGAACCGTTTTGTCTGTAAAGTATTTCAATTCGGTCCAGAAATCTTTCTTCCGGATAAATTTAAATACGGTCCAGGAATCTCTTCACCGGCTGAATTAAAAATCGGTCCAGGAACCTTTTTCCGGCTTTAATTAAATTCGGTCCAGGAACCTTTTTTGCGGATCAGTTTAAATAGTGTCCAAGTTCCTTAATGAAATGAAACAATACAGAACTTGGACCGAATTTAAATTGTGTGAGAAAAAAGGTTCCGGTCCTGCAGCGGAACCCAATAGAACCAATTGCGTCGCCAGAAGAGAAAACCTTCGAGGGACTGTTGCTCCACGAAGTTAGTTAATTACATGAACATAATTGTCTTGTACTGAGATTGAATTAATAAAGCTTTGAGTTAAATGATTGAACCACATTGAATTTATTTTTACGAAAGCTCGAAAATACGTAACGAAAAATATAATATTAGATCTATTATATCGTAAAAAGAAGAACGAAAGGCGATATTATTAGAGTAAGACTAAGTAAAAAGGACAAATAAATGACGCTCTATATTTCTCTCGACTTTCTTATATTTCTCTTTTTCTCGTTTCTCTTATTTCTTTAGCTTTTTACTTCTCTCTCTCTCTCTCTCTCTCTCTCATTGACATTTTTTGTTATTTTCTCTCTATTTTTCTTTGTTTCATTCTCTTATTTCTCTTCCTCTCTCACCTTGCTTCCCTGGAAACATTTCTGTTTTATTGTTGCCCGTAAATATGACATCACACAATTTTGAACATGTACCGCGTGCCCAAAATTAAAGTTGCCGTACTCAGAGCCCTCTGGAGCCCTTTGGAAGCAATAGATTTTGGTGAAACTTGGTGTAGATACTGTGGAGACCATGGAAAGCGAATGCTGATGAAAAAAAGTAGTTCAAATTTTCACCACCAGATGCAAATGTGGCGCTGAAGTAACACGAACCTGTTATTTGAGTTGTATTTGAGTTTATGTCGGTGCAGCAGTGTTCAATATGCGCCATGTCAACTCGTCCGACCCTTTGGAAGCAGACAGTGTGATCAATGGGTGCACCAAGAGTTTCCCTGTATGTTGTTCACTGTGCACCAGATTGCAGCACCACATATTTGCAACTTTCATTGTGGCCACCTGGTATGTGTGTGTGTGTGTGTGTGTGTGGGTGTGAGTTCGCAAATCCGTTGTTCCGAGGTGCCCCATGAGATTAAACACCAACGTTCCGAGGTAAAAAAATTAACCGAGGTAAAAATGACGGTACCTCGGAAAGCTCTCCCAATTTTTTGGACTCTACGACCTGTAAATAGCCCAGAAAATTGTTTCCAGCGAAAAGTTATTTTTACCTCGGATATGCTACACACAAACCACGATACACAAACTTGAGGGTCGGGACGGGGGGGTATGTGGCGCTAGTGTAGCTTTTTTTGACAATTTCGCGATACACAAATGACGGTTATGGCCGTTAGAATTCGTTGCAGATGGCGGGCTCCCATACACAGCGTCAGATGCACTTACTTTCCGAGGTTCGTGCGCATGCGTGTACGGTCGACAAGGACGGAAGGAGAGGGAAATCAGCTAACGGTCCCCAACCACGTGTCTTAGCTTCTAGTTCCAGCTGCAAGAGGGCAGACTCGTCGACAAACCACGAAAGGCATAGCCAGGGGGTTAAAGAGAAACACAGAGCAATGATAGGTGCTGTCGACTGATACACTGGCGGATTTAGCGGGATATAGGGGCGCACGTAGGGTCACATAACAATGACTGAGTATTATGAAGAATGATAATATCAATAACGAAAAAATACATTTTGTTAGCAACATTAAATTGAAAAATCGTATAAATGAAATATTAGTGATAGTGGTAAACGTTACGTCGTTGCCTTGTAATCAAGAGCTCCCAGATTCGATACCCGGGGTAGGTGGGAGGGCACATACTTGTTCGGATCCCAAATAAAAATGTAGGTTCAGTCCCGATTAACCTATCTTTGTATAAATGAACTTAACAACTCAAAAATCATTCACGGATTGTATGAAGAATGTTAATAGTATGGGGAAAATAAAACTATAATACATATTAAATATTACACATATTCATTCGTTCGAGCTAAATATTCCACATTTTTCAATGATAAGATTGTCTTTCTTCTCTTGGATAGGTACTAACATCTAAACTTGTCTCCCGATGTACTTTTCTTACCCGTGCCGTACGAGAAACTTACTTCCCTGTGCGGGGGGCGGGGTTCATAGGCCCACATATAATAATTTATTGTTTTTTTTTACTGTTCTTTCTTCATTTTTTGGAAATTCAACACCACTTGCCGGACTCTCTGGCCGAGTGGTTAGCACATCGCGCTGCAAAGCCAAGGGTCCCGGGTTCGATTCCCGCTCGGGCTTGGTTGTTTGTGAATGTTCATTAATCAATTTCATCATTTCATCACTCATCCCCATCTTCGCAAATTAGCCAAGAGGTACAAAACGCGAAGGAAAATAAAATAAATCAAATCAGAAAAATCTTTGTCGTTATCACAGACCCAAACAGCACAGGTGACGTCACAGAAAGCACAGCGCGTCCCGTATAGCGCAACTGTAGCGTTTAGGCTTTATTCACATCTGCGCTCAAGCAACACTCGGGTCATTCATTCTTCCCTAAAGCTCCGCTCACAGTCAGAGGGTATCCACACTAGCGGTCACGCTTCGCTCCGTCAAGATACGATCAACGCGTGTCTGGTGTTGGTTTCCTCCAGACAGAGTACACGGATTTTTCTGTATGAAAAGCCTGTCTATTGTGCTAACTACAATGATTAAGATATTTTCAACAACGGACTTGGCTGTTGCAGCACTGGCGTTAATTAGAAGAAATTGACAAAGAAGAAAAGTAATTGTGAAAGCGGGGATTCATTGACTTGGTTGATTTACTTCGTTTTTATGCCAGTTTTGACTAATCTGGAGGATGAGAATGAATGGTAATACGATTAAATTGATGAAAGAACATCACAATGAACATCCATGCCCAGGCCGGGATTCGAACCTGGTGGCGTAGCACGCTCTGCTAACCACTCTGACAGGAGGTCGGTTATCATAAATATAATGTTATACTTTTGGTTAGAAATCGGCAAACGTTTATTTGCAAGTACAATGTGCAAAACTGTAAATGTCAGCAACGGTAACACTACTTTGTCGATCTAGGTTCGACATAAAAAATTTCGGGCTCATTGTTTCACATCGACATTGTTGACCATCTCTTTTATTAGAAAGTTTCCCACACAACACATGACAAATATACAGCAGGCTGTAAGCCTAGCTTCAAGGACCCGATTGTTACGCGCATCGTGTGGAACGTGGCTTTCCTCGACTTTTTTTTAAAAAAAAAAAAAAAATAGGGAGTAATTTTGTATCGTTTTCCTTAAACGAAGAACAAGTTCGTTGTTAATCTTGATTCGGGGCCACTTATCAAAAATGATTTTTCCCTTGGCAGAGGTTCGACCAACCACCACCTCCCTTCCCTTTGCACACACAAAAATGACAACTTGGTTGTACGGGAAAATATGACCGCCAATAGGTTAGCTTCTTGACTTAAGGATTTTAATTGATGCAACGAGATGAAAAAATGTAGTTACAACTAGTGTTTACGGATCGTACTTGTGGTTAGTTCCCTATTTAACTTTCTTTCATTTGCTAATTGTAATTTGGTTGTTTCGGTCAGTTTTTTTTCTTAAATTTATTTTAGTCAGGTTCTTGAAATCACATATTTGGACCAATGTTTTAAAAACAGAACTGAGAGGAAAATATTGTGGGATTTTATTGCTCAATGGCCCCATCAATCAATTTCATAATTACTCGCCTTTTTTTCAGTTGTTACAATAGGTCGTTGCCTTCTGACGGCTCATCTTCTCGCACAAAACTTGGTCACGTATTCTTTGCAACGGGGCTGAACCTATCAGACGTTCACATCAATGACCGAGCTTCGCAAAGTCAAGCTCCTCCTCCTCACGCTCCGGTCAAATATTATTTCCACCCGATCGTGACCGGACCTCGAGCTGAGCGCGATTGAACGAACCTTGACCGGACCATGGGGGGAGGGTGATCCGAGCTTTACTGGAGAGATGTGAATGGTCAACATGTTCTGTGCCGATCAGTGTTCTGTTTTTTAGCCCATTCGTCAAACAACCGATTGGAAATTTTCGGCTGAAAATGAACGCCTTAGCCTCCAATACTATCATAATAATATAAATTATAATCTTATAACATGAAACAAACTCTTCAACAAAGTTTTAATTGTAGTTATAACAACCGACCTATTAAATTCTATTCTTCAACCAATATGAATGTTAAACGGATATTCTTACAGATCACTTTTAAAGCCAGTTAAAATATGTTTATATTTTCAATCAATTGTTGTCGTAATTTCCTGAGCGGAACGGTATGAAAAGATTAATTCCACCCACTTCTAAAGCATACTCTCTGTCTAAAGGTTGTAGTCTGTGAGCGAGTACGCTGATTGGTTGACTGCAGGAGCTCGCCACCGTATGCTCCGGGTTCGAGTCCCGTCAGCCTAGACGTTTTTTTTGTTTTTTTGTCTCTTCATCCATACAACATAATCAGCATTCATCGTCGCGATAAGCCAAAAGTGGCAAAAAAGTGACGTAAAATAATTATTTATAATATACAAATGACTTTTAAAGAACACTGGCCTGGCAGACGACAACGTTTGGTGCTGTCCATAAACTGCATGAACCTCGCCGTCTATCACCCCCCCCCCGCTTCCCTTCCCCCTTTGAACTGGGGTTCATTTCGTAGGGCTTATAACTGCACAAATAAGTTTCAGCGGTGGCCAATGACATAGCAGCAACTCCCACAACTTTCTTTCAAATAAAGTATATACATTTCCTAAAATAACACGTCCGACATGTTTAAAAGTTTAATGATGTGTAAAGGGTGTGTCGAATTCTGTTGTTCTCTTTGTTCTCCCTCCACCTACGGTATGAATGCACAAATATTACTCAATATTCACTGGCAACTTCTCTAACTTAATGCAATGTATTCGATATATGTTACACGTTTAATAATAATATTATTAATAATAATAATAATAATAATAATCAATACATGTTAACTGAATCAAGTGTTTTTGATATTACGTGCTTTCGATCCCCTAGAATCATAGAAAGCGATGTTTGTGTCTGAGAAGTGACCTTTGCCCCACCCTGGAAGTGGACGCTACTAAACTATTTGGCGCAACTTGCCTAGGAAAGCCAAGTCTTCTCAAGCAGTTTTTCATTGAATGACACGATGTCAGTGTATCGAGTCCCATTAAATTTCAAAGAAATGCAGAACGAAACGATCGCGTACCAAAATTAATAAATAAGCACAAGAAGAATAATCACGAAAAGTTTAAACACGAACGCTTTAAGCGCAAATGGAAAGAATTAAGCGCAAACGAAGTAAAGGTGCAGCTTTTCCCGTACATTGCGCCATGACTGAAGGCATATATGTCATGGTAGTGTGGCCGGGTTCGATACCCGGTGGAGGTACATAGTGGTTCGTATCCCACTTTAAACTGTAGGCCCAGTCCCAAATAGCCTGTCCCAAATAGCCTTACTGCGCATAAGGTGGTCTTAAAACACTAACTCAATCAATCAATCAATCATGTAAGTGTGGAGTTACATGGCTTATGATAATCTAACCTGATTTCTATGTTGTCTCTGCCAGAAAAATGTACGCAATTTTAGGAATACAGGTGACTTTGGACACACTGTCGTGCATGAAGACTCCATTCCGAGACCGAAAGTGAAAGAAAACAATAATAACAATAACGATAAATTAAATTCTTCTCGTTTCTCCAAGATCCAACCTATTTTATTGAATAGTTCTGAACTAACTTTGCGTACGTGTTATAAGCGTCCATATTTATAGTATTAATTTAAATTATGAAACTAATTAGTATATTTACACCTGCTATTTATATATCAAGTTAGCACTTTGCTGAAAGAGTTAAAAGGTGCTTGTACTTAAAATGTGATAAGGAGACAAAGAACAGGCGATTCATTTACAAGGCCATTTAGGGACCTGCAGAATGTTTTAGTTGTTCGGTTCTTCACACGTGGCAGGCCGAGTGGGATGAGATAAGGGGAAACAAGCTGCGAGCTATCAAGCCCATCGCTGCTTCCTCGTTTCGTCCCTAGCGGCGAGAAGAAGTAATATTAAAGCGGCTCCGAATCGGACACAGTCGTCTAACACATCGACGTTTGCTGCAAGAACTGGGCTCTCTTTTGTGCCGTACTTGCAACGTTGTTTTAAGCGTTCGACACATTCTTCTCGAATGTGCCGATTTTAGTCGCATCAGACAGGGATTTAACCTCCCTAAGGATTTGTCATCCTCTTTGGGTGACAATGTCAATGTTTTAGACAATTTAAAAAAAAAAAATTGAGAAGAGCAGGTCTGTTCCACTGCTTCTGTGGTAGTTTTTAAGTATCCTTACCTTTCTCATGTGTTGTGTTTGTTTAATGCAGGTTCATTTACAACCTGTATTCTTAACCTTTCTTGAGGGGCTTTTTACACTCCTTTTTTTTATCTTTTTTTTTAAATTGAAGTAAGGGTTTCAGGTAAGGGAATCTTCCCCGCATTCATTGAAGGGTGCAAAATGGCCTGATGTGCCGACGCACCCAAAAATTTTGATTGAAGCAATCAATACAAGATGTTAACATGTGCTGTTCCTGAACAGCGATATGTCTTTATATCTAATCATCACGATCTCTCGCACAAACGCTGCGTCATAAAGGAAACAATAAAGAAAGAATCCGGCGCACTACTGTCCGATTAAAAATTATGACTACTCGAGTTTTCACTACAATTAGAAATTTCCATTAGACCTACAGAAATACGAGTTACATCAAATTTAACTTAATGAATTCTGGGGTAAGCTACAGTAACTAACGGTTTTTTTTTTCGAGTATGTATTAGATTTCTTATCGTCGTGAGAACAAAAAAAAAAGTGCAGCTTTTTGTGTTTTCAAAACAACCGCTCTCTTTGAGATTAACTAAATAAAAACATATGGTCGAATTGTGATGGTCCACATTAACGCTCGAATAAGCTAAATTTTGGTGTAAATCGTTTTTATGTAGGTACGCTACAACAGCCCATTGAGATACCGGGCCTACCTACCGACTACCGTCCTCACTCCCACCTGCCAAGGAGGGAGTTCATTCAACCAATATCCTCACGATGTTGAGTGGCCACCGGTCCCATACACTGGCCGAAATCTCAGAGGAAAGTTGCCACGCTTCCCCAGGAGACTCGAACCTTAGTGCATCCCGTAGCCGGACCCCAAAGCATCAATCACACCTTAGACCGCACTGCGACGGTGCAGGACTATGTAGGTCTACTGGTTAATTTTTAATGGGAATCCAAACATTATTATCCATAAAGTTTAATCCGACTTGAGACAATCATTTGCTTTCAGGCCACATGCCCAGAAATATTACCAACACAGAGAAAACAGCAATGGCATAATTTCCCTCCTTTCCGTACTTTGAAGCGGCAACGCTGCAGCCATGAACGTCGTCTACCCCCTCCCCTCCCTTGAGCTCCCCTCGCCCACAAGCAAGAAGCACAGCATCGTAGTAAAATAGGAGAAATCCAATTCTGTACATGGGCTAATCTTGAGGTTATGAAACAATTACTAAAATTCTGGTTTTAAAATCTTGTTAACTACTTTTTCACAGTTTTCCGTAAAGTATAGCTAAATGTAAAGAATAAACGCGATAACATGGAATCATGGACATCGTGTTTGTTCCTTCATCATTCTATCACTCCATCATTCCACCTCATTGTTTCGATTAACCCGCGAAATACACCAGCGACATAAAATAACCAAAATATAAATATTTATGTATGAAACATTTTAATTAAATAGGTCGTGAACCAAACTGTCAACCAAAGACTGAGCCCAAGAGCATAGATGTCTGCGCAAATCTCAGACATCTGTGCAAACAATTTGTGCGTGTGGACGCTCCCCTCACTCTTTTGTGCACCTGTCGCTCAGTTCTCATTCTACCCTAGTGTCGAAACACTATTAGCGGAGGTCGAGAATTTGTTTTCTTTTTTTCCCTGATAAATTAGACCTTTACGACGAAGACCAATCTTCGTCAGTGTTCACGCGAGTATTTAGCTGAGTTCATTGAACTCTACAAGAGCTTTCCGTGTTTGTGGCAGGTAAAATCAAAGGACTACAGTGACCGTGACAAGAATCAGGCCTATGACGGCTTATTACAAGAATACAAGTAGATTGACGCTGCAACAAACAGACACACAGAAGTAAGAAAAATCAATTCTATGAGGAGAGTTTATCGTAAAGAATTGGTCAAGGTGAACAAATCAATTTGTTCTGGTGCTGGAGATAACGTTGTTTATAAGCCAATGTTATGGTATTTTCATTTATTTGGATTTTTGACCAATCAGGAAACTTCGAGGGAGTCTACGAATTCCATGGATGACGAGTCTGCTATATTGATTAGGTGTTTTAAGTCCACGTTGTGCACAGTAAGGCTAATCGGAATTGGACATATCATCGCAATTAATCCAAGAGGTAAAAGAGCGGCATAAAATAATGAAAATATAAGTATCGTGTACATTGTTGTTGATTTCTTACTTATAATAGAAGCATTTTTAAGAAAACTGAATTATAAATAACTTTCTCATTAGAGAACCGTCAAAAAAGGCTATTATGTTAACTTTTGATTTTTGAACATTGGAAAGTATTCCAACTAAGAGGTGCCTCCCCGTGCCGCAATGGTGAGATTGTTTTTCTCATACAAGTGCTTTGTTTCGTGATATGTGGGGTTACTAATTCCAGTAAATGATTGTATGTTTCAATATCCATTCGTAAGCAATTTCGTCATCAGGCTCACCACGTGAGAAAAAAATGCAAATTGCGAAAATGGACCACAGTAGCACTTCCTACATGATGGACTGCACGGAACTGAGTAGGTAAAAGACGTAGCGTGTGAACTGCAACATCTTTAAAGGTACAGTTTTGAACTGCGCAAGCAAGACGTACTATAAAACGTAGGGTGTGGACCGGCCTTAAGCGGCTGCAGGGGAGGTAATCTTGAACCGGCCGGGGATCGAACCCGGGACCTTTAGCATGGTAATCAGACGCGTTACCGACTGAGCTACCGCAGCCACTCCTATATAAAATGAGTAGGCATAATTAATAATAGTCGTTAAGTTAATACTGGCTATGATTTGATTAGGATGATTACACATATCTTTCAGATATCTGTATTTAAACTGACTCGCAAAATCGGTTTAGCATGATTATTCTTTGGCATCTGTTGAACAACGAAAACTGGGAACATTCAAAATTGTTCGACCATTTCTTACATTAATAAAACGCAAATGCGCGTAGGCGTGGAACTAAGCGTACTTCCAATCACACGTGCATGTGCTTTAACTTTGATTCTGGCGTGGTATAATACAAGGAAACCCAATAAAATACATCTACTTTCTGCGTTTTCCGTACCTTGTGGGGGGTGATGCATCTACTCTCCCCTCCCCCGCAGCTAACGGCGCCAGCAATCTTCCAACCTCTGCATTGAGCACTTGTAGCCAACAAGAAGGAAAGACGAGGTGGCAACAACCGAAGAGGGAATGATATTTGAAAGTGAAAACAAGCACGAATGCAGAAGCAGTGCCCTCGAAAAAATATATATACTTAATGAAATCCACTTCAGAGCAAGAGCTAGGGTTGGATGATATCGGAAATTTGATATTGCGATATATCGTCAAGAAAATTTCGTCACAGACGACACAATACGATATTTTCTCCCTTTCGTGATATCGGCGATATATATCGCCAAATTTCGTGACGATATATCGTGTAGTTGATATCGCCTGGACGATATAGTTTCAATATCGCGATATAACGTCCAGACGGTATATCGCCCAACACTAGTAAGAGCTAATAACCAAGTAAAATTGGAAGTTTAATTCGAAAATAATCGAAAGAAGGCAAGAAGAGGAAATTAAAAATTACAAACAGATTTCATAAGGGATTCTGTGGTTCGAATGTAAGCCAATATAGGGTGGTGGGCACTGGATAAAATGCTAACAGCCCGACTATTTCTTAAAAGTTCTTGAAAGAAATAGGCCGGAGGAAACAGGCTGTCCCTTGCCTGGTTGCAGGTGTGAAAGAACCAACGCTGAAGAAAGAAAACATGCAGTTTCTGGTTCCGCCCTTGTTTGAAATCTTCATTGCCGAAGTTGAAACTAAAATATTATCGAAAGGAAAGTACTGACACTTTCATGTTTTGAAACATAAAAATAAACAATGCATATTTTGCACTTTTTTTAGCGTACTGAACCGTGCTCTTGGTTATTTGTTTGTTTGACTTTTCCAACTAATTCTCTGCTCCAACATACCACACACGTACCTGGGGCCTATCCGATGGCGTAGTGGCAACGTCGTCGCTTTATACATAGTGTCGTCGGCACATAGTACAGTGGTTCGGATCCCACTTTTAACTGTAGGCCCAGTTCCGATTATCCTATCTGTGCATAAAGTGGATTTAAAAGAACCACACATACACATTTTTGTGTGAAGTTAGATAGAAGTGATAGAAAAAGTATAAAAATATTTTTTAATGTTTTGTTATTTATTATATTATGAAAATTCAATTACTGTTGTCCCCTCCAAAAATTCCCATTAAGCATCGTGTCCCAACCGTCTTCGCTTCCTCTGAACACCCCTGGCTCCAGTTTGTTTAACGACAGAGTTGACTGAAAACCTAGTCAGGTCAACTTAAGTAGCTGAAAGCGTTTTTGTTTTATTCGTACGTTTCTAATTTTACGCCTCCTTTCTGATACTTTTGATTGATTGCGAAGATGAGAACAAATGATGAAGACACGAAATCGCAAAAAATATTTAAAACTTTGCTTTAAGTCTACTCCTTGCAAAGATAGGTTAACCGAGACTGTACCTACAGTTTAAATTGGAATCCGAACCAATGCACAATGTGCTTCCACAGGGGACAGAATCTGGAAACCCTTGATTACAAGCCAACAGTGTTACGCACTGCACGATACGCTACACAAAAATAAAACACTCATTCCGAAACAAGGGGTTTAGGCTTTATGTGAATAATATGGACTTATAAAAAATATAAAAAGAAATAAACTCAAAAGACTCAACTTTGAACCGTTGCTGGCGATATCGTGAGTGAGCGTCTACATTCTGTCATTTGTCATCTGAAACCTTTGGTCGGCTTCCGTTGCGGAGTAAACGGCGTAACACGCTACGAAGGTCCAGGTTCGTACATGGTCAGTCGTGGATGTATCATTTTGTGTGTCCCATCACAATTTCATCGGTTCATCATTTATCCTCATCGTCGCGATTAACCCGATAGGTAGAAAATCGGTGTAAAATAGCCAAAATAGAAATATACTGGAAACCTTAGTATATTGTTCACACTGGGGATGAATGATGGAACTGCGCACACAAACACTCGTGTAATAGCCGACCAGGATTTGAAAGCTAGGCTCCTTTTCGAAGACCACAGCAAAACATCCTCTTGCTGTATACAGTCAACGGCAAACATTATAGCAGGCAAAATGCTCATCGTTTTTTCATTATTTTCTTATTCAGTCCAACCCTTGAAGATCACATTGAGGGACATAATTGATTGATTGATTGGGTTTATTTTACTTCGCGTTTTGTGCCTCTTGGCTAATTTGCAAAGATGAGGTTGAGGGATGAAATTATGAAATTGATGAATGGACATTTACAAACAACCAAGCCCGAGCGGGATTCGAACCCGGGACCCCTAGCGTCGCAGCGCGATGTGCTAACAGCTCGGCCACGGGGTCCGGCGCAGATAATTAATTAACATAATGATCAGTGTAGTAGCGTTATAGTACGCCCATACGCCCTTCGTACCGTGACTTAAAATTTCAAAAATGCGTGAATTATGAAAATACAATATAAAGTAAAACTTGACTAATTTCATATATGTTTGACCGTCATAGCATTATAATAACTATTTTTCGCGGTCCGATAGCAGCGCTCCACTAACAACAGTCGTTCTAGCATTTTTTCAATGCCTTTCCTGGCCGGACGCTAGCTTACGGAGCAGAGATTGGTTCTAGGGCTCATGTGACCTTTCCTTTCTTCTGTCGTAGATGACAGAAGCAAAATTTCTACTCGTTTAATCGGGCTCGTGCTGTTTGATGCAACAATACGCAATATTGACTGACGCAAGTTTACCAAACTCAAATATACCATTTCTTAATGACCACTGCATTGCATAATTTATCGCATGAACAGAGATGTGCATTAAAAACTAATAGATCAACAGTTTTTGTCAAATAAGTTGGTGAAGCTCTCGTGATATAAGTTCAGCATGTGACTGCTCTACCACTTAACCCGCAAAAACTATTCTTTTTTATTATTATTATTTCGTTAGTATCTAACCGCTTAATATTGTGTCAGTGGGAATGTTTGGTATTCATTTGAAAACTCTTAACATCGAATGGTCTCTGGACAAAATTATTTTAAAATGTTTATCAGCATTCTCAAGATGCAATAAACAGTAGTCTGAATTACTAATCGGCACTGTTACGTTAGTAGAGTGTACGATAGTTGGATCATCCGCCACACCTCCGTGTCAGAGTGTTTTGCATAGCGCACCAAGACGACAGAGGACCCTGGTTCAAATCCCGGCGTGAGCACGGGTGTTCTTTGTGAGTGTCACTTCATCAATATCATCACTCATATTCATATTCGCGATTAACTAAAAGTGGTAGAAAAGCGAAGTAAAATAAACCAAATCAATCAGTAGTTGGATCACCCACAACAATAACATCTACTGTTGTTCAGAGGCGCTTGTGATTCAGGTAGGTTTCTTAATGACTTGCGTCATGCCGAAAGGTATAAGAAAGGTGTAAAACACCAGAGTTCAAAACATTTTTGGCGTAGTGAGGCATCTAATTTTCTAGCTAAAACATGCATGGATGATGTTTTATTGAAAACCCAGCTGACTTCAGGCAAATAAAATACCTGTAGCTACTAATTCCATAAGTAAATTATTAAGGGCCGACCCTTCCTTTGGACTTGGCTTTCCAACCCGAAATGCCCATGCTACGCCAATGATAATGATAAGCAATTTGTCTATTATTACATATGCCTTCGATCGCACGCACAACACAGGATTTCTGTATTTAACCTAAGTTACACAAGAAGAGCGAGAAAAGTGCTTCTACAGATAACATCTAATAACAACACGTACTGGTTTTCTCCCTTCGCTTGTCTGGTAGGGGATTAGTGGGCATCGTTGCCACTACCTCAGAAACACATGTAGGTCGTGTGGGAAGAGAGAGAAGCAAGAAAGCTCACTTCCGTGTTCTCTCAGCACTACTTCACGACACGTACAGCATTTTTTTTATTTTCAATTTAAACTGTGTAAACCAACTTTATGTTTTAATGTTGAAAAAATTACGTTATTTAAAAGCAGCGAAGTTAAGCATAAAAGATGAGTGTCTGGCAACCTTAGATACCGATAGCAGAGAAACAAGATCGACTGTTCAACAACTACCCTATCCTGTCTCCTCGTTTGTGAAGTCATCGAAAAAAAAGTTTAAAAGAAGTTGGTTTCTTTAAAGATTATTCTGTCTACGAACTAAAGACAATAGTAATTGAATAGAATGGCCATATTTTCAAGCGATAAATTTACTTTTTACTCTCTAGTTGTTTTTTTTTGTTTTTTTTTTTTGTCTGATTCCCTTCTTTCTTTGGGGCCGAGATCGTACAGGGGGTGCTGGTCTGTAGACTCCCCAAATCTGTGGCAAAAATCAAATACGTATGTACGAGTGACTTACTAAGTACGAAATTACCTCGCATATAATTTTGTTGTGAATTTTTCACATTCTGCATTGTTATATGGACAATTTTCGTCTGCGATAAACAAATGCTTAGCTTTCTTTAAGCTGTCATTGAATAGAAGTCAACTAAGGAAAAAAACAGAAATCCTCAGCATTTATCACCAATATGTGACACGGGCGACACCAGGCAAAATTAGATAAATTTCGTAACAGAATGACCTCGTACTCTAAATCAAATGAATGCAATTTTTAAGTTATAATTAGATCTCGGATTTCAGGTGTTTAACCAATTTTTTCTTTACAGGTATGTAAGAAATAATAAGTTATGTCAACGTTTGATTAAAAAGCGCAACAACTGATGAAGTTTTATAGTTACGAAAAGAAATATTTCGCTTGTTAGAAACTATTTTAAGTTTTTGTGCCTAAATCAAGCCTTTTTTTAGGTTTTTATATATTTTGAAGGATTTTACAGAATTTTTATGTCACACAGAAGCATTTGCTTTGTTTCGTCACGAAAAAATTCAATGACGAACGTGTTTGAAATGTACTCTCTGTCGATTTCCCTTCCTCCAAGTCCATGGTGATTTTTCAAAGCTCTTAACAAAGCAAAATGTCTGGTTCCACTGTTACCTGTACAATCCAAAGTGGTCTGATCTGTGTCGCCTTGCTCACTTTCGAGTCACTTCGGTGCTTTGTGGCATTCACCAACATTTCAGCATTGAAGTTTGCACCATTGACTATGTTTTTCTTGAAAGATTATTTTCAGCATATAAGATGATCCTCACAAACAAAATTGCGGAGTTTGACTGTGAATAACATGTAAAAAGGCTGTTGCCTAACTATACGGTAAAGAGCGGATTTTAATAGCCAATTTCCAATGGTAAGTTCTGCCATTGCCGTAGGGTTAGGCAACACACATAATGTTATGCAAGATAGTGCGTATTTCAGGATATAGATGACTATACCTAATCAACATTTTCAAGAATTTTGAACAATTTAAATTTTTTTTGAACCTATTTCAGGATTTTTCGTGAGTAACTTAATATTTTTAGGATTTTTAGAACCTATTTTAAGGTTTTTCGAACATATTTTAGGATTTTAGAGCCTATTTAAGGAATCTAAAAGCACACTTTTTAGAACCTAAAAATCCGTCTAATCATAACTCATCCCCATTTTTGCGATTAGCCAAAAGTGGCACAAAAGGTAAGTAAACTAAACCAATTCAATCAATAAATAAATCTTTCAACAGTTATATAATTGTTAAATAATAAAACAATTTCAACAATTTTTAAATTTATTGACTCTTTAAACAGTTAGTAAAGTAATCAGTTCGCTACTTTGTACAGATCTGATATTTATAAAAATAAGTCAAATATTTAATAATGCATTTTTAATTTAATAAATAGTAACTCCATATTTAATTTTATATAATATATATATATATATATATTATATACACACACATATTCGCGCGCACTTGTGTGTAGATTAAGATATTTTTTCCCTCAGCCAATCTTCAGTGATTTCACACTATGTACGCCAAGCAAAAAGAAGGAGAATCAGTATGATCATGTAACAACCACATTCTGCGTTTCGTTTCAAAGGTAATTGAATGCAACTCTGTCACTTTGTAATCAAGGGGTTCCGAGATCGAACTTCCATCTCTTCTGGGTGCACATTGCTCAGTGGCTCGAATCTCACTTTAAACTGTAGGTCCTTCCCGATTAGCCTATGTAGCAAAAGTGAACTCGAAATAAAGTTAAACCACAGACAAAAGTGGTTTGACCACCTTTTTATAGCTTCCTTGATAACATCAACGATCAAATCAAATTGCCCCCCTTTCCACTCATTGATTTTTTTCTTTTGTAATTTGCATATATTGATTTCAATTATATCCAATTTATGCGGGTGGTAGACCATGTTTGATGGACAGATTCTAGCAACGATGACAAATGAACGAAGTACGTAGTGACTCGCAGCTAATGCAAACGCAATTTTACATCTCTAGCTTTTCCGACTGCGGGATGAGACTTCCTGGCGCCACGATTTACTCCGCTGCTGAAACTATAAAACCAGCAAGGGAAGCCACGTAGCGAGTTGCACGGGATTCGCTATAGCTTGTGGCGTTCTGAAATACCACTGTGGAAAATGAAAGAAGCCAACAAAGGGTGTTATTATTATTATTTTCTTTTTTACTTTATACAGCAGAACTGTAACATTTATAAAATGATCACAAAACACTTTCATACTAGAACAATTTGTGTTTTAAAATTCTCTTTCAGCCAAGGCTATCGAACTATCACAACCCTTGTCTGTGGAACTACTGTCGGCTTCTCTTCTTTAGCCAACATAATAAAAGACGCAAAAAGCATGTCGTTTGTACAAAAGTATTGCTAATTTCAAGCAAGTATACATGATAAAATACTTTGAAACTTTTTTATTCTAATCAACGTAAAGCAATGTCCGTTTTATGCAGCGACCAATTTATTCGTTCAATAAACCAATGCAAGCCATTTAAATAACTAACCACTACTCGTTCCCTTGGGGCAGGTAGGAGACTCAGAAGGGCGATTGAGTCTTTCGGAACCGATCCACCCACTTACTAAACCGAGACGCAGTTGGATAACATTTTCTTTCGCCCTTATTTTGCCTAGCTCTCGGACTGTGCATTCTGGCGATTGCCAGTGAGTCACTGATAAAGTAAAAAACATATAAATAGGAAGGATGATAGCAGTTTCACGTGTGAATACACAACAGTATTGCTTAGGAGTACCTAAATGTAAAATCGTCGGAATTAACAAAACAGGAAGAAAAGCCACGTACAATACACAGTGCGTTCAATTTAAATTCAAGCCACCGAAAAAGCATCATGAGAGTAAGTATTAATTTCCCTTTCGCATTTGCCTAACTTTCTTTGGATTTTCCTTTTGCGTTGCTTACTAATTCAGAAAGATTACTTGAATAATTTCTTCGGAAAGAAGCACCGCACAGACACAAGCCCTACACATGTGTACATATATACAGTATAAGTGATTTGAAAATAAATATGAATGATAAGAAACGTGATACTTTTTAAAGATGGTGGAGATATTGATTACTTGAAAATCTCAGGTATTGCCAACACCGAAATATCGATATATCGTAACGGTACCTTCGTAATTTTCCGGTATTTTCTGCATCTTCGGTATCTTCGATGTAACCGGTATTTCAATATACTGAAGCCCGGTATCTAAACCTCATTACCAGGCAACCCTACGTATTATATTCTGGGACGAACACTTGCAAGGTATAAGGTTACTCTCCAGCGCTTGAAGTGAGAATTCTTAGGCTGGTTCGGGAAGGAGGGGGGAGGGATTTCTCATATGCAAAGATGAAGTCATCATAATACTTCCATTGATTGCAACAACTAGGTTGATCCCCTTTTCGCCCGAGTAATGAGCAGCACCTCACGTTTGTCTGTGGTTTCACCGTGTGCCCGGGCGAAACGAGCCGACGTCTTGATAAAGCATGTCAGGCTGTTTATCACGTGATCTCGGGTTCTAATCTCGATCCCGAACGTCGCCTTCCCCCTCCCCCTTTCCGTTGCAAAGAAACGAATGACAGAAATGCGCGGTAGGAGAGAACCAAGAAAACTCACACATTCATGTAATAAGAGGATTTTTATTTTAAACGTTGATAAGTAGAGGCATGTTTATAAACCACATACTTGACTGATCGAAATCAAAATATTTCAAGGATGATCACTCTTCTGCTTTGCCTCTAATTATGGTGATCAATTTTTAATTTACTTTTTTTCTTAATTGCAATGCTTCTGAATTGGAGAGCGTCCAGAAATTATGTTAGAGGATGCGTTATTTCAAAAGGGGGCAACGATTGCTATTATTTAGCATTGATTCCGTTCGTTTGCGATCTCTCCCTGTATTTGACGTTCTTGTTTATGAGGAAAGTTCTTTATTCTGAAATAAGCACTTTTATATATCATTCAAGAGCATCAGTGCTCCCCTCTGCTGCGCTTCTGAACAGGCCCGGCCCTAGGTGGGTGTACCTAGGTACCTGGAGTATACAATATACGCGGTGTCTATAACCAAATATTTTCTTAGGTTAAAAAAAACAAAAACATTTTGTTTGTTAGTCTGAAGTGTAATCAATTAAAAAACGATTAATTTATTCGTATTTTTACCCAACAGAAATAAACAGGTTGAAGCATAAAAAATAAAATGGGAGACTGATAAAACTTTCTAAACTAGTATTTATTTTCATTTCCGATGTACCGTTGTCTCCTGCGACGTTCATTGTATAATTTTCAAAACTGGTTCGGAATCAAACTATTATTTTACTATGCAAACTTGCAATTTTTAATCATATCAAATATCAGAGTTCTCTCCTTCATTTTTCGATGAATTTCGGTGCTGTCGTGATTTTACATTGTTTAAAACAAACATTAATGTTTTCACATCAGAATATAATTTATTAATTAAACGAATAGTTCATATTAACTTTTTTTTAAAAAATCTAGTAACCTGTTTGCAACATAATTTCAGTAACTTTGGATATTTTTAAGTTTGGCAAAACCATCCGTGAAGAGAGGAAAAATCAGATTAGTTGCTTTGTTGCAAGCACCAGCGTCCTTAACTCGTAATAAACCGTACACAATGAAATATTTTTATCTGGCGCGGAGCTCCTGAGCGCTGGTCCTCGAGCAGCTGCCCCAGTTGTCCCACCCCGTGGCCGCCTGTTTCTGACTGACATGCGGGAGACGAATTTGATTCCCTGCTTAAGATGTCTTAATAGATGTCTGAGGTTGAACCTGAGGAATAAAAGGGAACGGAGCGTGGTGTTGATCACAACTATGGTTGAGACTTAAAATGCGTGGAGGCCAAGCCTCCAAAATCACCTTGTGTCTCCAGCCACCGTTCAATGCCCAAAGGGTAACTTTCATCTTTGTAGGTTAATCGTATCTATAAACACGGATGATGAACGATGCATTAAATGAACGAAAAAAAAATCATACTACAGTGCGAACCTATAAAACGTGATTTAAGAAAGCGTGCAATAAACATTAAGCCAACGCAGGGTGACCATCTAATATCTAATCCGACCTTTTTTAGACGGAAGACGGAACAAAAGTGTAAAAGTGCAGATAAGCTAGATAAATTGTCTGTGGTGAAAGTGCGAGAGTGTTATAGGGTATCTCTTGGAGAAGGGGATATTAGCATTAGAGAGCATCATCCTGGATGTGCAACTAAAGTTAATGATTTTAACAAATAAAGACTGCTTTATAGGTTTGAGCACTTTAATGAACGTATGTATGAATTCATTCTAAAAATAATTTGGGACTAACTTTGAACAGAAGGTACATTCTGAAACAGTTATAGAAATTATCACGTTCTACACTAACGTGGCCCATCCACTAAAAATAAAAAAATAGGGAGAAGTAACAGTTGGACCGAATAGTCCTTGATGTTTCCTAAGAATCCCGGTTTTTATGATGGGCAACAGAGGAACTTGACTAAACCTACCATATTTTCAGAACTTGAAATCGGGACGTTTTTACTATACTCTATTCCTATGTCACAATGCATGACCTAATGCGCGTGCACGTACACATAAATCATAAATGATACATATGTTATTAATTACTCAAAATAAACAAATGTTATTACGCACAATATGTAATGGAACAAGAACAAAAGCACATTATTGGAAATGAAGAAAACAGATTACAGTAGTATAAAGATATTAATATGGAAATGTAAATTAAAAATTTAGAGAGCAATATTTCTTACAAATTGTTCGTGTAGTTTAATTCCAAATTTTATTAGATTTTTTTTTAACACAGCACACAGTTGTGTTCAACTTGCGCCGTTGTTTTCCATCCGACAACAATTACCCACACAGTCGTGCACCGCTATTAACAAACATAACTGCATACGCTCAACCTCTCTCTACCCCTCCGCCTGACTAACATGCAAGAAACAGTTTCTTGCATGGTATCTTTTCCTTTATTTTTCGCAATCAACAATATTTTGTGGAAAATGTGCGTTCGTATGTTTATTGTGACTGAGTAAACACTAGAAAATTGAAGAAAAAATGGTATGACAAGAAATCGGGACATTTCGACGTCCCGAATGAGGTCAGAAAAAAGTCGGGACACGGACTGAAAAAAAGGGACTGTCCCGAAAAAATTGGGACGTCTGGTAGCCTTAAACTTGACCCGGTTTCTGTACTGAAGTGACTGCTCCCAAGTTACACATTAATTTATTTTATCATTATTATACTGATTATTATGAAGAGATTCCCGCGTAGCCTTTGGTGTAAGCGGTTCCGGGTTCGTCACGCCACTGGTCTTGTATATTAGATTGTGGCAGTTCGCAAGGAAGGGAAGTTGTTGCTTGTGTGCTCACTGAAGGTTTGCTTCAAACGATTCCAGACATTTTGGCGCCAACGGGCAACTCGGTCGTTTGGAACTTACTTTTAGCAAGTGCAGGGTTCATGAGGCAGAGGGGACGCCAGAAATATTCGACGGGAAAGGCAGAAACTGTATGATAAATTAAGAGGGCAGTATAAATACAAGACATCGATAGAGTTTTAATATGCACCCCTCCCCCACCCCATGTTCCATTCCAGATTTTCTTCTTACCTTTTGAAGAAAGCGATTTGAACACAAGGAATCTATCAAGTAGGTAATCGTAATAATTAATTTATTTTTCACATCTTGCTTGGGCTGTAAAATTGACTTCTTCGAACAGACTCAAATGTCAACAACCTCTCTCCTGCGGATTAAACCCTGGAAACTGTGTCTTGCAGGCCAACGAATCTCTGGCGCCTCAAACCATCGTGTGGACTTGTTTTATGTGTCCATGTGTTTGTGTTCGTCCCTTCATCACTTTTACCTAATTTCCATTCTACCTCATCGTTGATATTCGTCAACACTAGCTAAAAAGGCGACTTAGGATGTAGCAAACAGTCCAATATGCGATTGTCCCTGCATCAATTTCATCACATAATCACTCATTCACATCTTCGTGATTAGCCAAATGAGGAAGAAAAGCGAAGTATAATAAACCAAATATATCAATCAATCATGTGCCTCCCCGGAACGGTGCAACGTGCAGGAGACGGTAGTGTCTTTTCATATTATAGTGAATCTGTTACGTGGCTGTCCATAAACATGTCGCATGCCGCATTCTGTTCTACATTTTAACGTTGCAGTTTGTATAACCAGTAGCGGCGATAGGGTGCCAAAACTAGGGGGTCAAGGACAGTTTATTTTCTCTTGTACACAAGGCTTACATTAACAGACCATACCGCGGGGGCAGAAAGTGTCAAAGTTTGGGGGAAGGCAACTGTCCCCAAATCCCCCAGTCGCCGCCACTTTGTATAATCCTATTCTATTTAATATTTAGTTAATAATATGTTTATGTAATTGCCCTTGTTCATTGCCATTAAGTGATACCATGGCTGATATTAAGGGAGTGGCCTCGGCTAGAATCTACGATGGTTTTACTTTTCATGTAATTCGCCTTGTGAGCTATTTCCTTCTTTTCCTTGTGGTTAACTTGCTGGTGTAAATAATGCACCGCAAAGCAGGCAAAATAAAAAAAATAAAAGTCCTGAAATTGTTGCATAATCGGAGTATTTTAGTGATTGATTTGTTGTTTTTTTTACTTCGCTTTTCTGCCACCTATGGCTAATTGCGAGGATGAGGATGAGTGATGATAACAATGAAATTGATTAAGAGACTCTCAGAAACACCCATGCCCTGGCCAGGATTCGAACTCGGAACCCCTGGCCTCTGTGCTAACCACTCCGCCACGGAGACTGAAACTATCGATATACGAGACCCGTTATCTGCACTCGAATACACAGTAACCTCCAATTATCGATATCCTGATAACCGACATTTTCCGTATCTTCGGTAACCAACATAAAGTACTCTCTCTAATGGTGACATTCATTTATATATTTGTGCTCGTCTCTATTTATTTGCTATCATCAACCATTCTACTCATTGTTATCTTTGTGATCAGTCTAGCGATAGAAACGAGACATAAAACTATTTTTTAAAAAAATGAATCTCGACACGGCCGTTATCTGCATAGATAAGGAAATAATTGGTTCTTCTGGATTACTTCACTGACAAGGATCTAGTCACTTTAAAATATCTCAGCTTCTATCCTCACTTCTTCAACTTGGTATCTATGTATATACAGTCTCCTGTTACTTAATTACGTTTGTTCTTCAATTATCAGGTTAAATGTTATGCATAACTTCTGAAGCGAGTTCAATGCCAAAGAGGTGCCGGAACCTGTGGCTGTGTGACTTATCAATTCGCGCTACGACGCCAAGTGTCCTGGGTTCGAATCCCGCTCGGGCATTGTTGTTTGTGAATGTCTATTAATCAATTTCGTCATTCATCCCCATCTTCGCAAATTAGCCAAGGGGCACAAAACGCGAAGTAAAATAAAAGAAATCAAATAAAAACAAATAAATTCAATGCCAAAGACAAGGTGATTTGACAAGCGGTGCCCACAGGGGGGATTCATGATGCGCCTGCGTCATGGAAACTTTTAGGGGACAAAATGTTGTAGTTCTACCATATATCTTCACACAAAAATGGGGGGTTATGGTTATTATGTACATTTTTGCTACCTACGTGTGGGTGATTGCGGCGATAGGGTAGAAATGAAATACCACCTCTTATATGTGTAGAATCGGTTCGGAAGACTTGGGGGGGGGGGGGGTGTACACGTGATTTTCGCATTAATACAGACAAACTGTTAAGAAAAGGGTTCAGTACACTAACAATAGTAGTACGGTCTGTGCAGTTTTGTACGTTTTATGTTAGCAAACATGAAAGTGAGGTTATGATGATTAATTCTGTTAGGGGGGAATTTTCATGAACGACTTTGGGGGATGTGTCCAGGGCTTTGGGAGGGGGGGGGTATGGGCACCATTGATTGGATTTGACCATCCTTGTATTATGGGACGTCTGTATTCTTTGTCACAACATGCAGTGAGCTAGTAGATGGGCGATTGAGCCATGATCCATGGAACCACCGCTCATAAAACCAATAACATCTTTCTCCCCTCGCCCTGCTCCCTCCTATTGTTTAGCAGTTTGACTGTGGATTCTCAGGGCCTCCCCGATGGCGCAGTGGTAGCGTCGTCGCCTTGTAATCAAGGGGTCCCGAGTTCGATACCCTTTGGAGGTACAGTGGTTCGGGTCCCACTTTAAACCGTAGGTCCAGTCCCGACTAACCTTACTGTGCATAAAGTGGACTTAAAACACCAACATACTGTGGATTCTGGCGAATGTCAGTTAGGGCAGGTTGATGGACTGTTATGGGCTTTTACTTTTACCCCGAAAAACTAGAGTATTTCTGTCATAAAGAAAAGTCGTTACATTCGAAGAGAAAATAATAAATATACAAAAACCTAAGGAAATGTAAAGTTTTGATAATCTACACATTATTTTGCAATTCGGAGCATCGAAAAAGAGACGTTTTCCTTTCTTGTGTTTACCGCGATTTAGGGAGCTAAAAATAACAGCCGTCAGACTGTTGCCACTTGCAGCAAACACGTGTTGGGAAGAGGGAAGGGTGGGGGAATGTCCAAGCAAAAGTTCGTGAACAGGCTTCCGACGGGGTCAAGTGCTTTATTATTTGTGTGCGCGCTTTCCCATTTTGGGTAGTTCTTGAAGGAATTTATTATTATAATTATTCTACAACAGCAAAATGGCAAGGGGTGGTATTCATCATCACCCTTCGCCGTTTCTTGCCTCTGGCTGGGTCGACGTAGAAGTCAAGCATCTCCATTTTTTCTTGCTCTTGCACCCCTCCTCTCTTTCCACTGTGTTCCAATATTGTCTTCTACTAACACTCTCCACTATCTGCTCTTTCCACCGACATCTTTGTTTCCCCTTGGCCTGTCCAGAGTCTCACAACTGAAGAGAGACAAGGTCCTCTTGCAACACCAAACGGAAGAAAACCGCCAAAAAACAACAGGTACGCAAAACTTCGCCGAAGATACGAATGCAATCACTCGTGATTTAAAACAAACATACAGTTGGTGCAGATGTAACGAATGTTAAATGGTGGATTCTTTGCAAACAACAAATAACATTTGCCATAAACATGACGGAAGTGCACATTCTGACGTCACGTGAAACCCACCTATACATTAGCCCTGTATAGTTCGCTGCACTTTTTAACACTCGGTGCAGTGCAGGTGTATCCAGTGTCAAGGGTGGTGCAAGGAAATGACGTTCAACCAACTAGACGGAAAGCGGTGTTCGAGTTCAGAATATTCAACAAATGCCTATTTGCTGCTTTCAACGGTCATTTTATTAGTTAGCACGCACCAGGTGACCATACACCACCCTTGCACTGGTCCGGAAGGTAGTGCAGACGGTGCAAACATCAATTACACTACTTGACTCGAAATCAACGAACTAAACGACACGGTGTTACACCGTGCAAGCAACTAGACGCTACGGTGCAGAGAGAGTCACATCGAGTCAAAACGTGCAGCCAACTAGACAGCGCTATTGGCGAATTTAGCGGGAGGACCCCTCCCAAAAGGATGGTTAAGTATTATGGAAAGTATTGATAGCATCATATTAAATGAACAAAGAATGATGGAGCCGATTTCCCCACATAGTTAAAAGAATATCAGTCTATTTCTTTCTGTAATCATTGTTCATATAAATACAATAGAACTTCTTTCATTTCACACTTCTACTAATAATTGATTGATTGAGTTTTAAGTCCACTTTTATGCGTAGAGCTTAATTGGTACTTGACCTACAGTTTTATGTGAAATACTATGTCCCTTCAGCAGGTATCGAACCCTGGATCCCTTGATTATAAAGCGACGACGGAAAATCTGCTAATGTCATTCCCTTATAATCAAAGGGCTCTGGGTTCGTTTCCTGGTGGTGGTACATTCTAGGACGGATTATACGATGAAGGTTCAGTCCCGATTAGTTCATCTGACCACAAATAAGACCTAGAATCAACCCTTGTAATTGTATTGATGTTTGATTGATTGCTTGATTTATTTATTTGCTTCGCCTTTTGTGTCACTAATTTGCGAAGATGGGGATTGGTGATGATGTGATGAAATTGATGAATGGACACTCACAAACATCCATGACCAAGCCAGGATTCGAACCCGCGACCCCTGCCGTCGTAGCGCAATGTGGTGCTACGTGGTCCGGCTTGTATTGATGTGAATGACGTGACGTGTCCAATGGGGCTATGGGGTGGTCAAAACTTCACCTTTATAAAACAAGAAAGACAACAATATATATATATATATATATATATATATTGATGAGGTACAACCCGAGTCACACTTCAATATATATATATATACCGTGACCCAAATGTCCCACACTTTAGGCTGGATCACAATATTTGTTCAATGTCTTGGCCACCATTGTCAAAACACAACTGTATGCAGGTTGCGAAATCTCGGGGAGGGGGATTTCCCCCAACAAACTATCTTCACTTAAAAAATCCCCCCCTCCAATTGCAAGGAGAGAGTTTTTGTTGTAACAATAAAAGATAATCAATTAGTGTTGACTTCAAATATACTTTGCTAAAGACAATATCAAAAACACACAGAAAGTAGTGAGTGTTGAATGCTCTCTCTCTCTCTTTCAAGGGACTATTAACAGTAATAACTACGTACATACGGACAATGAAAGTAAAATAAGAATGCAAGAGAAATATAACTATGAAATCTAATTGATTTATATTAATAGAAAGCAAAAACTAAACAATAACTTAAAAATAAAGCATTTCGTAATTTATATTGACATCTTTAACTAGTTAATACAGGAATTAGTTTGCTACTTTATAAATAACAAATGCATATAAAGGTACTTTATATGCATTTAATAATGTATTTTAACTATCTAGTAATTGACTTTTATATTTAATAACATTATAATTGATTGATTGATTGATTTGCTTTATTTTACATTGCTTTTGTGCCACTTTTGGCTAATTTGCGAAAATGGGAATGAGCTATAATATGATGAAATTGATGAATGGACACTTTCAAACATTCATGCCCAGGCCAATATTCGAACCCAGGGCCCTTGGCGTCGTAGCGCGACGCCACAGGGACCGGCTAATAACATTATAAATTTCTAATTATATATATATAATATATGTATAATACATATGTGTGTGTATATGTAGATTTAGATTATCCTCTACTCCACCAGTCTTCAGTGATTTTGCACCCTGACTCTATGGGTAACCAAGTCTGCGAAATAGCACGGCACTTAGATGAAATTCGCTCACGCAGGCGCTGTTTGTCCCTGATGCCAATAGTGGTGCACGCTACTAGCTCTCGATTCGGGTGCCCCCTGCCCCCCCCCTCTCTGTAGGAGTAGCCTTCAATCCACATAAAGTCCATACCAGCTAACTGTAGAGCAGGGCCGCGCATATTGGCAGAGGAAGAGGAGGAATATGGAGTGGTGAAAGCGCAGCGTTGCCAACCGTACGGTCCTGAGCGTACATGTACGGACGTACGGTCCAGACCGTAGTCCGTACGCTAAATGCAGGGCTTGTGAAAAGTTGCTCGTGCAGTTTTATCCCTAATATTTCCATAAGAAATTCTTGAACCAATCGGATGGACCTGGAGACAAAAATACGGTCCGTTTGCCATGTGCATTCGGTATTATCCTTTTCAAAAGTTTGCAACGCTGGAGGAAATCGGGAAAATTCCCGTTGCCGATTACACAATCCAGTTTCTCTCACTGCACATTGGTGGAGCCGTCTCGTGTCACTACTTGCGCAGAGACTTGTTCTCGTTCGCCTGGTCTACAGTTAGCTGGTATGGACTGTAGCAGAATGGCTTGTGGATCCACAAGGAAAAAGGCCTGGGCAGACTCGCGACTCCTGTGCACCGTACTCCCTCGTGGAGGGGCAGAGTGGAGCATGCTGAGTTGAAACGATGGAGGGGAATGCGCGGGGAGAATTTTCGCCGAAGGTTATTTCCTTGTGGTCGCTCTTATACCCGCTGTTCAGTAGTTACCTGCAAGAAGAAATTGCAAACATTTCACATTTATTGTCATACGCCTATGGTGCGAACTTTTGGGCCAATCTGTGTATTAAATGCATATGTGTAATTGTGTTTGTGTGGGGGAAGGTATTGTTACGAAAACCTCAGGGTAGAAGTACAAGCCGTTGTCTGATTGCAAAATAAATATATAACGTATAAGAAACGTGATACATATTAGATCTGCTGGTAATACCAATGGAATTAGCAGAACCAGAAGTATTGGCAACGAAGAAATATCGATATATCGGAACGGTACCTCCGTTATTTTCTTTATCTTCGATGTGGCCTGTATTGTGAAACCTGGTATCTACAACTCATTATCAGGCAATACTAGAGTGCGCGTCAAATCTCCTGCATATGACCTTGAACGACTGAACAGCACCAGCGAATCACGGACGTGCAGCGTTGCGTAGTTCAGAAGCTGTTTCACCTCGCTACTAAATCGTGTACCTGGCGCTCGGATATAAATAGATTATTTCAAGTGTCAGTAGTTCAACAGATGGAAAGATAATGAATTTGCGAGTATGTACGAAAAACAAGAGTGATTGTAGCTTATACCGTTCCTTCTGTAGAAGCAATGTTATTATAAACGTATTTGCATTGTATCCTTTTTGCTCTCCCTTCGTTCCTGTTGCATTCTGAAACTTTCCGATTAGCTAAGGGAACAGGGCACGTTCGTTCCCAGTGATGGCAGAAGAAGTTGACGAAGAGGATACCGTCATTGTTCGTTTTTTTTTTCATGTGTTTAGTGGGTGTGTGCAGCATGTCGTTGAGTAAACCAAGTGGTAGTGATGGCGAGAGAAGAGGGAAAAATACAGTGTTGTACGAAGCCAGGCACGACAGGTGATTTTTCAGGTGTACATTTAAAAAAAAAAAAAAGTGTTCGAGTGACGAACAAAGAAGTAAAATTGACTTTAAGAAGTGCCAGGATCTAACAGCTCAAGCGTGTGGTGTGAATCAAGCTACCGTTTCTCGGATATGTTCGGGGGCAAAACAATGTGGATCGGGGCCTGCTCCAATGTTTCAATAACCTAGACTAGAAAGCACATTAATATACCGAAAAGAACGACAAATTTAGATGACTTTGAAAAAAGACGTAGTTCGTAGAACAGTCTTTGAAATTTACGATCGTGGCGAATTTTCTACTACCAAAAAGATAACGTACTCTTTACGGGACAAAATATCTTACAAAGGCTCTACAACTTCCACCTTGAGAATATTGAAAGAATTATGCAGTCCCTAATCAGGTATGTTCTTTTCTCCCATTATGTTTATTATATGTTATATTATCTAATGTTCCGTGCTCTCCGTGACAAGGCGTTTCGCTCGACCACGTTGTCTCTTTCCGTGTGAGATTTCGACATGGCACCGCTGCAGTGCGCTGCTATTGGCTATCGCCATATGCAGATTTGACGCGCACTATAGGATTGACACTTCCAAGGTACACACTGTCACTCCAGCTATTGTAATGGTTTTTTTTATTGTAAAATTTTGGGTGCGTCAGTACCTAGGCTACCTTGCACCCGTCACATTATACGGGGTCCAGCCCTTCCCCGTTACAAATAACTCCAACATTGCACAAGTAAAATCTTAAAATTTTCTGACTGGTTAAAAGTTGAGGCTGTAAATGGGCACTCAGCACACATAAGGACAAAACACAGGACAAGACACAGAATTATACTGGCCATGAGGCCAGTCGCCAGAGCCTCGTTAGTCTACAGTCCAGGGTGTACTACGTGGAAGTGAGGTTGACAATGGGGCGTACTACGTGGAAGAACCACCCTTTACACCCCAGCAATTGTAATGGAAATTACCAGGTTGGGAGGGATTTCTCACCTCTCTAGTCAAAAATAAAGAGATGGGACTATGTTTATAAGGTTAACAATGGTAACATTGCAACAACTAGCTCGATGTTTTACCAATATTTTACCAGCTTAGATTATGTCTCCCCTTCCCTCCTTTGGCTGAGTAATGAGCACCGCTTCGCGTCAAGAAGTCTACGGGGTGGTAGTTTGAAAGTACCCGCGTACTATCAGCGGTCTCGGCTTCGAACTCAAGTCAGAGTTCCAAAATTTGGGTGTTGATGCAGCAGAGTGAATACAATTCGGAGAAACTTAATAAGGGCGATCTGGCCCTTATTGAGAAAGTCTGAAACAGGCGACGATGGGACTCAAAGCACTCAACGAAGAACCCTTTCATAGGCTCTGGTGTTCAAAATGCTGGTGAAATATAGAGTATACCTTTTAATGGCCATGTAGAGCATCTGTATTTCACTGAAAAAACTGAAAACTCAAATTTTCTAAACATCAGGAACTCATTAACAAGTTTGTAATAGCCTCTAGACTCTGTGGCAATAGAGGACAAGTTCTGACTTTCCAAATCCAGTATTGCAAGTCAAGAATCTACTCAAAATTTGAAGCTCTATAGCTTGTTCTTACTTATTACAAATTTATTCAAAGTAACTATTATTTTACGTTTAGAATTTGAGTTGCCGTTAGCACACAGTAATATGCGCAAGAACTGAGAAGAACGGAATATATAGGAACCACAATCATTACAACAACATTAACTTAAAAGCAAGTACAAGAGCTTCCGCAGAAATTTATCAGCCTTGGGCAAAAACCACTTTCAGGGATATGCGGGTATTTGTTATGATTCCTATGTGAGGCAAAGCAAATAATACAGAGAAAAGCCACTTAAAGTTCATCATCATTAGTGGAATTAGTATTCCATGACAATTTTGTTATTATACAAGAACGTCTAAAACGTTTTTACTTTTGGTTTTAATATGATAGTAACAGAAATGAAAGTTGGATAGATTCATATGCTCGGGTCGAGAATAGTATTGGTAGCCCCTTTACATCTCACCTTAGCAAAGACTTATTCATATCAGAAATATTTTTTAAGAGGAAAAGGTGATCATGACCGTCATAAAACAATTGTACATGTTTCGAGCAAAGCGAAAGAAAAATGTAAATGAGACATGTATAGCGCATTGCGAGTGGAGTGAGCAACATTTTCTTGAAACTGAGAAACTTAATTTAAGACCCTTGTTCTTTCTAAGGAAGAATGAGATTGATGTGACTGTTATAGAACGGTTCGCACTGCGCACTTCCAGGAAGAATTTTTTACTAAATATATTTCTTGGGAAACTGAGTGTCAATTTGAAAGTAATGACTATAACCTTGGAAACAAATGTTTAGAATGTGAAGCGAGCAAGAACATTGTTACTAAATATATTGTAAAAATCGACAATTTCTTCCCAAATTTAACAAAATATATATTGCCCGAACCTTCCATCGCTGACCACGCCACTGGTCTTGTATATAAGTGGGAGTTCATCAGAAAGCGAATTAGTTATACGTGTGCTGACTGAGGGTCTGCTTGAGACTATTTCCGACATTTTGGCGCCAGGGAGCAGCTGGCTCATTCGGAACTAGCTCTTAGCGCTTGTACAGCGGAATGCACAAGTATTGCTCGGCAAATTGTCCAAGATTATTTTCATTATATTTTCTGTTAAATCATATGTTTATTTAAGACTGGATTTTTTCAGTAGCTTGTTTGAAATTTTGTTTCAATTCCAGAAAATCTCATTGCGTTAAAATAAGAGAGAGAATAAACGTGCTGATTGACAACTTGCTATGCAATAATTATTCATCCCACTGTGCGATTCGTACCAAAAGAGCCAATTCTGTTACAATTGATTCTTGCAGTCTCGAACGAATATTTCACTTGTTCTCATTGCTATGACGACTTGTACTGAAAACAGCCCAAAAATCAAAGAACAAAAATAGCTGTGTGGGGAACCTTAAACAACTCCCATGTAAGCGAAATAGAACATTCAAGAATGTACTTTTAAATATCCTTCATAAATTCGCCTGACTTTCTAAGACGTGTAATTAGAACTTCGTAACGAACAGTGAATCAAGCGATCATGGTGCTTTGCAGCCGATCTCTACCATAAGCGTATCTGGTAAGTGTGCCAAGCGATATGGAAGGGGTGGTGGCGCCATAATGTAGCTCGATCACTGTCTGCGAGATCTTCCAGCAAAACAGGGGATGGATCAGTGCAGTTTGTTTGCAATTGAAAATATTAAAATATTCTTCTATACGTGTAGAGTAAACGCTAAAAAGTATGTATTTAAGAAACGCCATTGATTTGTACCTAAATTCAATTTATACGAAACGTTATTCCTCTTGGTTGAATAGTTATTGTATTTTAAAAATGTGAAGTGATACATTGTTTACCTCTCACGCGGCCGCTATTACAACTACATTCGTGATCTACAGGTCGCTTTCTGATAATCGATTTCAATAGAATGTGCTCTGACTGGTCGATAGGCTCGGATTAAGTTAATTAGAACCAGTGGCGGCGATTAGGGGGGCGAGGGGGCAGTTGCTTCTCCCTTTTCGTCACTTTTGCACCCGCACTATGCTAAATCGTATCTACAAAGGGAAGTATATAGCCTGTGCCTCCGCAGTTTTGGAACCCAATTGCCACCACTGATTAGAAATATTCCTAAATAGAAATTATTTGACCGAACCTTGAATCCAATGAGTAAAATGCCGTTTTCTCTGACGGTATTTCCTTTTAGCGTTCAATTCGAGGACTTGTTCGTGATTTTTTTAATCGTGTAGAAGGCGCTTTACTATGCTACTGCAACTTCCATTTCAAAATAAAATGCATTCTCGGAAATCTCCGAAATATATGTAGATTTTCATTGTCGATCATTGTAGTATCCAATTAGTTCTACTCAAGACGTGTTCGAATAAAAATGTTATAAATAAAAAAAAAGTATGTCTTTGTTCAAATCAGTAGGGTCCTTTGAGAATTAATTAATCGCCGATAATTCAGCTTTTGTCACTAGAGTGGTTAGTAGTTACTATTTCTAGATTTTCTTTGTGGCCTCGGTGGTGACGTAGTAGTATCGCCGGCGCTTTGTAATCGAGGAGTTCCGGGTTAGATAACTGGTGGAGGCAGGCACATAGTGGCTAGTACCATTTTAAACTGTGGTGTAGGTCCAGTCCCAATTAGTCAATCTGTGCATGACAGTGGACTTTAAACGAAACTCAAATCTAGATTTTCTTTACATTACATGATCAACACCTAAATTTTGGATCTCCCATCTGAAATAGAACCCATAATGTTTTCCACTAGTCATAGACATATGGCTATGTGGGAGATCGCCTTTAAACCTGAGGAGAGCACGAATTTTCCTCGGAAGTCTATACCTCAAGTTGATTCACGTCCATACTGATAGTTACTTAAATATTCGCAGAAAGGGCATACGTTCCTTGTACTGTCATACACAAAGAGCAAGGCTATATTCCTGAGTATGCTGGCCTGGTGTTTTGAGTATGCTGACCTGAATTTTTGTAGACCTGTCCGAACATGCCTTGTTTAGTTTAGTTTATGTAAAGGACGGTCTGACCCTCAATCAGTGTACTTTAAATGTACTGCTCTTCTAACAACTGTCAAAAAGAAAATATTTTTTTCCCGCCAAAATTGCTATATTTAATTTATTTATATCCATAATTAGCAAGGACGTGGCTCAGCTGTTAGCATATGCAGATGATGTAGACTTACTGGGGGATGATGTAAATACAAATAAGAATAATGCTCAAATATTTTTCAAAGCAGTTAAGGAATTAGGTTTGGAAATTAGCAAAGAAAAAACTAAATATATGCTTACAGGCTGAAACCAAATGTTAGGTAATAATCAAAATCTGATTATTGATAGGCTAACAACTCGTTTGAACCTGTTTCCAAATCCAAGTAATCCTAACAAATGAAAATTATATTAAAGATAAAATAAAAAGCAGGCTTAATTCACGAAATGCATGTTACCTTTCTCTTCATAAACTTTTGTCTTCTCGTTTAATATCTAAGAAACTAAAAGTTAAAATATACAAAACAGTAACACTGCCTGTACTAATATATGTATGCGAAACTTGGTCCCTTACATTGAAAGAGGAACATAAATTGAAAATATTTGGGCCAAAAAAGGATGAGGAGACAGGTGAGTGGAGAAGGTTACAAAATTTGTATTCATGTCCAGATATTATTAGAATTAATAAATCAAGAAGACTTAGGTCGGCAGGCCATGTGGCACGAATGGGAGAGGAAAGAAGAGTTTACAGGATTCTTGTTGGGATACCTGATGGTAAGAGACCAGTAGGAAGATACATACGAAGATAGAGGGATAATGTTGAGAAAAGGAAACTGGCAGGGATGGAAAAGAGTATATAGATCTGGCTCAGAATAGGGACAGATGGAAGGCGTATGTTACTGCAGTCATGAACCTTCGGGTTCAAGAAGGCTAGAGAGTTAGTTGGTTAGCAAGGACTTGAGCGTCGCAGTGTCGGTGACCCCACTGGTGAAGATATAGTAATACAAGCAATGCAACGAGGTTAGTATCACTTTCTGTTAGTTTCAGACCTTTTCGGAATGATCCTCCATTTGTAGTTAATAAATAACGCACGGTTGAAGTGAGTGTTATCTTTTTGTATGTGTGTTGTGAATTTACCAAAACTAAAATGAATATTTTTAATAGTACAAGTATTTTATTATATCAATAACTTAACAAAAATTTTGAATAAATGGAAACATGGTTGTTGAGAGAGGAGGACATGCATTCTTATTATTTAAATGTCCATCCTTTTCTAGGAAATCTGTGACAATTGGTTTTGTTATTCAATAAATATATATTTTTTTTACCTTCTTGACATCACTTGCCAGAGCTGTTGTTTATATAGCTACAAAATTTGCGATGAATAGGAGCTGTTATATCTCTATTATTTTTCTACCTTTTTTTACACATTCATGTAATAATAAAAGTATAATATTAATTATTAATTAATTTACATATTATTATAAATATGAGACTTATAAATTACATAAACATACTAATTTAAATATTTATATTATTACTACTACTTATGAGACACTTGGTTCGGATACCCCCTCCCCCGAAAAAAATATTTCTAGATACGTGCCTGACACATTTTTGGAAGCGATAATCTAAGCGCTGCCTTGCTTGCCTTCCTATCAAGACCACGCTTTACCACCGACTTGTACATATCTAATGAATAATGATAAAGCTATGATCCAGAATAATATACAAGCACACGATAATAAATTTAAGGTGTAACAAATTTTCATACGTTATTATCAGGGTGTAAAATCACTGCAGATTGGTGGAGGGTGGGGGGAGGTGCATAGAGAAAAAATTGTTAATGGGGAAATTCCTCCCTGCCTCCCCTCCAAATTTTGCACCTTAGTTATTATTAAAATTAAGCAAAAACTTATAATGTGATTGTGACATTGACAATTGTTTTCCTCACTTATAACAACATTTGGTTCTCATTTTGATTATTAAAATATTTATGATTGAAAAGTTTATTGCTGAAAAGAGCAGAGTTAAAAAACGATTTAGTTTGCTTTATACGGAGAACAAGAAAACTGCGTGCATCATCCTCAAGTTTCGCCATAATTTCAATAACTTTATCTCCTGACTCAAAACTAAATGTAAAACACAAAATAACTAATAGACAGAGCTCACAGCATAAACATTATAAGTATAATTATCTCAAGAAGTTACTTTTAGAAACTTTCCTTGTGTATACAGTTCAATAAACCATACCATTTTATTAATAATGAATTGAATTTTAAAAACATTATCTCCTAAACAAAATGAGATGCAGTACCGTTCAAAGAAAATGGCGCATGAAAACTGCCTAATTCCAACATCTCTCGAAATTATGTTGGTAAAACTTGGTCTGTCCATCAGAGTGACGTTGCCTTCGGAGAAACAGGAGGCGTGTGACTCACCATCTTCTTCACAGGTAGAAGAACCAATATCGGGCTGCCAAATGTTGAAAAAGCGCTGTTGTTGGTTAAATATTGTTTCAGTAAGGACGGACGGTCAGAAGAAAGAATAGATAAATGTGCATATTTGCTTTAATTGTGCTGCAGAATTTACAAAATATTATTAATAGTATCCGTGTACATTCCAATAAACTATGTGTATCACACTTAATAAAACAGTTCGCAGGATGTTTATACTAAATGAGATACTGCATACACTGGCGTACACAGAGGGAGGCTGATGGGGCTACAGATCCTTCCAAAATTTTTAGAAAATCAACATTTTTAAATGAAAGTAGTAGAGAACTCTGTAAAAACAATGTGGTAAATGCACACATCCATTAAAATGGTTCCCGATTGCCAGTTTTGAGAATGGAAACTTCTAAAAATACAAAATACATTGCGAATGCCGCGCCCACTAGAAATCAGCTATGTGGTATATACCTGCAAAATTCCAGCCCCTACCGAAAAAAACCTTGTGTACGCCAGTGACTACATTTATATTTACGGGAAACCTAGAAAAACGACAACTTGTATTTGTGCAGAAAATTATGCACTTCTTCCCATGTATACAATGTAATCCCCAGTTCACATGGGGGTAATGAAATTTGGAAGTTTGTCTTTGCTTCTTAGACCTATAGATTCTACATGATCAAATAATCAGCGTGCTACTACGCCAGGGATTCCGGGTTGGAATCACGGCATGGATACCCTTTATGAACATCTGGTCATCAATTTCATCATATTGTTATTCATCTTCATCTTTCTAATTTGCCAAAAGTGACAAATGTGAAGCAAAATATACCGAACCAAACATATTTTCTCCAATTGTTATACTCGTAGTATCCCACATCAGTAGTTAAGTCTTTTCACCACATAATGAGACAATTTCAGTTTTGTTGTAGCATTCCCATCAAACTAGTTCACCTTCACCATGAATTCACGCACACATTAGTAATCGCTTAAACTAATAAATATTCCTCGCATTGTCAAACACAAATAGTACCTCGATATGAAGTTATACGAGTGTATAAATTTTCCTCAGAAGTCTACACACACTAATACCTTAATATGCATTCACGCCCATATTAGTAATAGCTTGAACATACACAGATATGACAAGCATTCCTCGTATTGTCAAACACAAATAGTACCTCGATATGAAGTTATGCGAGTGTATGAATTTTCCTCGGAAGTTCTACACACTTGAATACCTCAATATGCATTCACTCCCATATTAGTAATAGCTTGAACATACACAGATATGACAAACATTCCTCGTATTGTTAAACACAAAAAGTACCTCTGTATGAAGTTATGCGAGTGTATGAATTTTCCTCGGAAGTTCTACACACATGAATACCTCAATATGCATTCACGCCCATATTAGTAATAGCTTGAACATACACAGATATGACAAACATTCCTCGTATTGTCAAACACAAAAAGGACCTCTGTATGAAGTTATGCGAGTGTATAAATTCTCCTCGGAAGTTCTACACACATGAATACCTCAATATGCATTCACGGCCATATTAGAAATAGCTTGAACATACACAAATATGACGAACATTCCTCGTATTGTCAAACACAAAAAAAGTACCTCGGTATGAAGTTATAGGAGTGTATGAAGGTTCCCACATAAATTTCAAGTCCATTTTCCGTGATATTTCCCCTAGTTTTCAGAAACGTTTTTTTTTTCAGAATGCCTGATACATTGTTCATTAATATTGTAAATTCAAGTTATAAAGCCCTTTACATTTTGCCTTACAACCATAATACCCTCACCTCATCTTACGTTACTAACATTAAGAGTGTTGCAGATTAATTAGTATCCTATCAGTATTAGCTGATATAGGTATACCCGTTTGATTGCTTGACTTGGTGTTTTAAGTCCACTTTATGCACAGTAAGGCTAATCGGGACTAGACCTACAGTTTAAAGTGGAATCCGAATTACTATGTGCCTCCACCGGGAATCGAAAACGGGACCACTGCGCCATAGGGGAGGCCCAATATAGGCATATCCGTTTATCACGAAAATTACAGGTAATTTTATCAGTCATACATATTTATCAATGACCAGTAATTTAGTGAAAAATTAAAATATTTGTTAATATTTTCATGTGCCGTACCTTTGGAAAAAATTCTAAATACCTGTTTCCTTTTCAAAGACAAAACCCATTGGGGTCACCTGGTTATACACAATAACTAAGAGGTGTATGAACTGCTCATGTTCTTCAAGGAAAGTTTGCAATTTTACATTGGATCACTATAATATTGGTTATCAACATCAGTAAATTTATTTGTTTATCAAAATCAGTAAATTTTATGGTTTTCTGATAGTAGCATAAACTTACATCGGATCATCCCTAATTATTACTTTCTCATACGACTCAAGAAACAAATTATAAAGCGACATATATTTGCATTTAATTAAAGACAAAGGTAGAAAAATTTATTGAAATAAAACATCTGTTCTAACTGTATTACAGTTCAAAAAATAAAATGTCAAACAAATCATATAGAAAAACTATATGATTTCAGTTTTTGACAAACAGAATTTTACAAATGTACACGATGTTAAATAATGTGTAATGAGAAACTAAAGTCTATGTCCTCAAAGTAGCTTGTGTAAAGTAAGTTATTGCAGTTGAAATTATTAATGCTTATTAATTGTAATGAATATTACTTATTAGTCGTAGGAAGAATCATATTCTAGTGCCTCTGATGCGCTCAAATGGTATTACATTTATCAATTAGAAGATTTTCGAGGATATTTGCACGAGATTTGTAATTTATTCAAATTGCTTGAAATTCCAGATTCTCCAGTTTTTAGGTTTCTGTGTTGGAATCCTGAAAACATGAATACCTTATCATAAAGAAGTCGTCAAACGGGTGGGGAAGGGGGGGGGTTCAACGCCCTTACTCTCCTCTGGAGCCATTAATACACAGTTTCTTGTGTTGCCATATCTACAAATGGAAATTCCTCGGAAGTCGATACACAGGTGAATACCTCGATGTGCATACACAACGACAATAATTTGAAATTTTCCTCGAAGTTCCATAAACAATTTGAAAATTCAAATTTTACCTCGAAATTCCATACACGCAAGAATTACCTCTTAAAGTAGGTGTAACAAACCCCATACACATTCTATACACAATTCAAATTTTTCCTCTGAATGCAGATTTTAGGTTTGTAAAATACCTCGGTTCTAAATTTCTATTTTTCGGGTTTAAAATAAGCCTGACACGGCCAAAGTCAGATTTTTTCTAGTAAACCACATCAAAAACTATCATTTAAGACATGTCAGATTGCAATCGGAGAGGTACCTCGGAACGCCTGTGAAAAGTTGATTTTCCTCGCATCTACATCTCACAAACGGGTGTGTGTGTGTGTGTGTGTGTGTGTGTCCAAAATGTAATAAAAAAACACGTTCAAATCGTGTTATTTGAGTAAATATTAGGCTAAACTTGTGAAATAAACAGATAAAAATTGAAAACTCACACTTTGTGTGTCGAAAATATAACTAAAAATCTTTCCTAAACAGATAGAATTGTGTTATTTGAGTAAAAAAAATAGGCATAAACTTGTAAATAATAAATTAAAAGTTGAAAAAATCTCTTTGTAAATACAAAATATCCTGAATAGATGAAATTGTGTTATTTGAGTAATAATAAGCCTAAACTTGTGAAATAAACAAATAGAAGTTGAGAACACACACTTTGTGTGTCGAAAATGTAACTACAAGTCTTTCCTGAACAGATTGAATTGTGTTATTTTGGTAATAATAAGCCTGGACTTGTGAAATAAACAGATAGAAGTTGAAAAAACACACTTTGTGTGTCGAAGATATAACTAAAAGTCTTTCCTGAATAGTATAAATAGTGTTATTTTGGTAAAAATAGGTATAAAATTGTAAAATAATAAATTAAAAACTTGTAAAAAATGTCTTTGTGAGTCCAAAATTTAATAAAAAATGTTGCCTGAATAGTATAAATAGTGTTATTTTGATAAAAAATTAACATAAAATTGTAAAATAATAAGTTAAAAGTTGAAAAAAAATGTCTTTGTGAATCCAAAATTTAATGAAAAAATGTTGCCTGAATAGTATAAATAGTGTTATTTTGGTAAAAATTAACAAAAATTGTAAAATAATAAGTTAAAAATTGAAAAAATGTCTGTGAATCCAAAATTAATGAAAAAATGTTGCCTGAATAGTATAAATAGTGTTATTTGAGTAATAATAAGCCTAATAAACAGATAGAAGTTGAGAACACACACTTAGTGTGTCGAAAATGTAACTAAAAGTCTTTCCTGAATAGTACAAATAGTGTTATTTTTGTAAAAAATTAACATAAAGTTGTAATATAATAAATTAAAAAGTTGTAAAAAATGTCTTTGTGAGTCCAAAATTTAATAAAAAATGTTGCCTGAATAGTATAAATAGTGTAATTTTGGTAAAAAATTAACATAAAGTTGTAAAATAATAAATTAAAAGTTTAAAAAATGTCTTTGTAAATCCAAAATTAATGAGAAAATGTTGCCTGAATAGTACAAATAGTGTTATTTTGGTAAAAAATTAACAAAGTTGTAAAATAATAAGTTAAAAGTTGAAAAAAATGTCTTTGTGAATCCAAAATTAATGAAAATATGTTGCCTGAATAGTATAAATAGTGTAATTTTGGTAAAAAATTAACATAAAGTTGTAAAATAATAAATTAAAAGTTTAAAAAATGTCTTTGTAAATCCAAAATTAATGAGAAAATGTTGCCTGAATAGTATAAATAGTGTTATTTTGGTAAAAAATTAACAAAGTTGTAAAATAATAAGTTAAAAGTTGAAAAAAATGTCTTTGTGAATCCAAAATTAATGAAAAAATGTTGCCTGAATAGTATAAATAGTGTTATTTTGGTAAAAAATTAACATAAAGCTGTAAAATAATAAGTTAAAAGTTGAAAAAAATGTCTTTGTGAATCCAAAATTTAATGAAAAAATGTTGCCTGAATAGTATAAATAGTGTTATTTTGGTAAAAATTAACATAAAATTATAAAATAATAAGTTAAAAGTTGAAAAATGTCTTTGCAAGTCCAAAATTTAATAAAAAATGTTGCCTGAATAGTACAAATAGTGTTATTTTTGTAAAAATAAGAATAAGCTGTGAAAATGTTTGACATAAAGTCAAAATTTGGTAAAAAATAAACTCAAAATTAAGTTAAATAGCACACAGTAACATACATTTACTACCTAAATCAATAATCAAAGGGTCCTAGGTTCGTTACCCCGTGATAAAAGCAAATGGTGAAAACTGTAGGCCCAGTCCCTGATAGCTCTCCCTTCTTCATAGTACAGATAAAAAAAACCTGCGCTAAAGCGTCCTGTGCCTTGGGGCAACCCTGAGCTGAATATTAATTGGCGGCGGAAACCGGTTCTACAAGCAACGCATAGCTTCGGAGATTTGACCCTTGCTGTGCATTTCCAGACATCCTTTGTTGTCTGGATCAATCCCTTCGCATGCCCTACGGCGTTGCATAGCTTTCCCCTGTTCTTGCGTACTGGTTAACCTTGGAAAAAAACCGGTTCTCAAAATCTACCGACGCGTTCTCTGATTGGTCAATTGGGTTCGTCTTTGTTCTGACGTTGTGACGTCATTTGACCTTGACCGCACCCCCAAATTCCTTTCTCCTCTACCTGCGCGGAGTTCACCCTTGTCTGTCTGGCATCAGACTCAGTTCACACGTTATACATAGTTCGTCTCCGCTCAATATATTACATGCAATATAACATTATTACATAGTACACAATAAATATTACCGTTGCATATCGCGGGTTCGAGTACCGGGACCGTCTTCTTTCGTAATTGGACCTGTACCTACACCCATTAACACCGTTCATAGCGGTTCATAAACCATAAACTCTTATTTTCAATACTATAAACATTAATTATTATAGTTTCATACATTACATACTTTGCAGTAATGAATATAAAACCATATGCATAGCGTTTAGTACCTCTAATTACCTTCTATATACATATTTTTCATAAAATAAATAATTATATATTTATAAAAAGTTATAAACATGCAAATACATAAATGTAAAGTATTCTAAGTACATGCAAATGAATTCTATATACGTGCAAATTAATTAAAACCCGTGCAAATTAGTTATAAGTACGTGCAAATAAAGGACCACCCACGAAAAAAAACTGCCACTGGCGGGGTCAACATCTACTTGCTTCAACTTACAGACCACGTTTTCTAATGAATTGTGCACTTCCCGCTTTCGTAAACAATAACGGCGTTCGATAATGTTGCTGCTGCGATTGCCAATAATCTAAATAGAAAAAGTCGCAACGCCATTGGCTGATGGTAAAGTAGCCTCTCTTGCCAGCCAACATTTCACTCGCATGCAACTCGAGACCCCGAATCCGTTAGCTGCTCAACTCGTTTAGTTTCAATAATTCGCTTTTCGGCTGGCGACCGACTTGGTTACCGAACGAGAAGACTCACTCGTGAGCTGGTTGTTGACTTTCAATAATAAGCTCCCAGGTGTGCATAACGGTACCGAACCATAACTGATATGTAAATCAGTAGGTCGTTAGGTGACGCTTTAACGTTACATCTATTGCCGGCAACCAGTAATGTTACAGGGTAAGGAACAGGTTCGTCACGTATTGACTAGTAACTTTAGTGTGTGTGTAAAGTGATAGTAACGTTACAATTAACCAGTAAATTAATTGAGGCCACGACTGTAAAAACGTTACACTCCTTGCTTCAAAGCAACAACGTTATTGATAGCTGGTATCATACAGACGTTCCGATGTGCAATACCGTGTCCGATGCCGTGTTCCGGAGAGAATAACTATAGGTCTCTCGTATAATTGTGCTCGTTACTTTTGTAACGTTTCAGTTCTTTTCCTCCACAAAAGTCTGTTTCGAAAAAGTGATACACATATCCGTTACAAATAGCAAATATCGTTTTCGAAGGCGTTTTCGAAAAAGCCTCATAATTGTGATCGGCAGCATAGTAACATTACAGTATTTAGACACCTTGAAAGTCATTAAGTTATAATACGTATTTTCGTTTTGGATGTCAGTGAAAACATTAAATTGTAAAACAAAAAGCTTGAAAACATCCGTAAACAAGATTCGGCGGGACAGAAGTTCTGGTTATCGGAATTTACTGATTAACTATGAAAAACTAAATATGCTGACCAAGGCAGTAATTTATTTTATTAAAAACATAAACTAACGTAACGTTTCAACCTTCTAGCAAGGTCTTCTTCAGACTCTGTATCAAGTACAAAAGTAACCAGATACAACAAAAAGGGTAATATATATACACAAACATTACTCCCTCCAGACTATTTAGAAAGTTGTTTGGAACTTTCTAGCAGATGACTTTCACTTTCCAATTTTACTTTCACCTAAAAGGCTAAACACAATTACTTCCTTATAGAATGTGGTTGGACTTTTTAATCTCACGCTCTTTTCCCTTCATTTTTCTTCCTTCTCCTCTCCTCTTTTTCTCTTGTCCTTTCCACTCTTTCCAACATCTTCTTCCATTCTTTGTTTAACTTCAGTCCCCCATTCCAGTTCATTGTGTCTTCTTCGCCTTTCTTCTCTATTTCCTTGGCTTCCTTCCATTTTCTCACTAGCATCCTCTTCTCCCTTCCTATCTGCTTAGCCTCATCCCACTCTATGTCATGTCCTGTTTCTCTCGTGTGTTTAAATATTGCATTTCTCTCTCTCTTAAGTCGTACATCATCCCTATGTTGTTTCAACCTGTCTTTCAGCCTTTTTTTTCGTTTCTCCTATGTACACACTCTGACATTCTTTACATTTTACTTCGTAGATAATCCCTTCTTCTTCCTCTTCTCTGTTTTCCTTTTTCTTGTTAGCATTCCTCGCTATTCCTAAGATGCTTCTCCCTCCCTTCCTGTAAGTTTTAATTCCTGCTTTCCTAAGCACTTTCAAGAAAATATGCATGAAAGAATGTGAAAAAGAAGGCAAAATAAATAGCCTATGGAAACAGCTGGAAAAGAATGGCTATGAGAAGCAGGATAGACTGGACATAAACAGAAGAAGTAAGAAAACGGGCAGGGGAGAATTGGAAGAGAAAGAAAAAGAGGAGAGAAGGTTTGGAATAAGGAGTATGGGGAAGACCACAGAAAAGATATGCAAAGTGCTTAGGAAAGCAGGAATTAAAACTTACAGGAAGGGAGGGAGAAGCATCTTAGGAATAGCGAGGAATGCTAACAAGAAAAAGGAAAACAGAGAAGAGGAAGAAGAAGGGATTATCTACGAAGTAAAATGTAAAGAATGTCAGAGTGTGTACATAGGAGAAACGAAAAAAAAGGCTGAAAGACAGGTTGAAACAACATAGGGATGATGTACGACTTAAGAGAGAGAGAAATGCAATATTTAAACACACGAGAGAAACAGGACATGACATAGAGTGGGATGAGGCTAAGCAGATAGGAAGGGAGAAGAGGATGCTAGTGAGAAAATGGAAGGAAGCCAAGGAAATAGAGAAGAAAGGCGAAGAAGACACAATGAACTGGAATGGGGGACTGAAGTTAAACAAAGAATGGAAGAAGATGTTGGAAAGAGTGGAAAGGACAAGAGAAAAAGAGGAGAGGAGAAGGAAGAAAAATGAAGGGAAAAGAGCGTGAGATTAAAAAGTCCAACCACATTCTATAAGGAAGTAATTGTGTTTAGCCTTTTAGGTGAAAGTAAAATTGGAAAGTGAAAGTCATCTGCTAGAAAGTTCCAAACAACTTTCTAAATAGTCTGGAGGGAGTAATGTTTGTGTATATATATTACCCTTTTTGTTGTATCTGGTTACTTTTGTACTTGATACAGAGTCTGAAGAAGACCTTGCTAGAAGGTTGAAACGTTACGTTAGTTTATGTTTTTAATAAAATAAATTACTGCCTTGGTCAGCATATTTAGTTTTTCATAATCATGGAAACAAGGCTTAATGGAGTTATGATTAACTATGTATTATTGACAAATATATTTCTTTTCTGCATGCTGAATCAGTTTACGTGGATTTGTTCTAATTTGATTATCTATGCAAGATGAATTTAACATGTGCGTTCACTTTATACGATATGAAAACAAACGTTTGTTGTAAGAAAACGTTTATAGCTATCTTTCTCTCTCTCTCTCTCTTTCTTTCAGTTTACATGTGTTACATCAATTAAAAATAATACAGTATGTTTGGCGATGAGAATGATTCGTGCTTAGATTAAGTTGGTGAAGGACGAAACATAAAGAACCAACCAAAGAATCATTCGTGCCACGCGTTCATCCACGTAAGCAAGAGGCAAGCTTTTTCCTATCGGAAGACGAAAAATAATTGCTTGCTGCGCGACCTTGAGAAGGCGAACTGAACCACAAGGAAAGAAACCTACGCAGACCCGCAACTCCTGTGCACCGTACTGCCGGTTTTAGGGGAGGGGGAGAGTTGACCTTGCTTCCTTATGGGCCGAGATGAAGGGTAGAAGGGAAAGCTGCGCGGGGACATTTTGTCCAAGGTTTTTTCCCTTCTGTTCGCTCGTAGCAGCAGCACCACCACGCAAAATCGGAAAATGTGAATCCTCAAACTTTGTACACGTCACTTTCGGTCACGAAGCATCCGAGTGGACAACGCCCTGGGGCGATATGTAAGGCACTTTTAGCAAGTAGAAAATACGTAAACTTTTTGGTGTAGAAACAGACAGAGCGCCCGCCTACCACGTTTGAAAGAAGAGCATAGGCAGACATGAAAGAAATTTTCAAGAACGCAAGAACGACAGTCGAAGTGGACATTGAGCAACGTGTGACTGAGAAATACAATCGTAACAAAGGACAGGATTCTTCAAGAAACAGTAATTTCATAAAACGTCCTATCATTTACTCAGTTCATCCTTTTATCCTCCTTTGTTTGTTATACTTTTGTATTATTCTTGTTTTATATCACTTTTCTGCCACTTGTAGATAATCGCGACGATGAAGATGAGTGATGATCATATTAAATCTATGAAGGGGTGCTTCCAAAAAAAAAAAAACACCCATCACCAGGTGTCCACTCGAACTTGAAATATTTGGTACCGAGTGTATGAGTGGATCACTAAACGACTTCGGCCTTCGAGGCTACGGTTTCGTTGCAACATGCAGTATAATTACATTTCTACTACTCTGAATTGACCAAAGCATGTGGTATGTGTTCTTCATTTTACTTAAAAAGAAAGCCCCCTTGATACACGAGATACTACAAATAATTTCAGGCATACCTTCGAATTTTGATTGCCTGGCACTTTTTTTTTAACTAAGTAATGAAGTGACGCTTATATTCATATTAGGCCTACGACTAGCTCGAACTAAAAACTCTTGTGAAATACTGTGTATATGTTATCCTTGTGAAGTGAGAAACTTCATATTTTGCTAAGAAAATATGTATGAAAAATTATATTTGTAGCTACTACTTGAAGAATTCAAATTATTATGATGGAATTTCAACTTACGTATACTCTGCATATAACGTGGTATATAGTTATCGCAGAGCAGTTTTTGTCTCGCAGTCAATTTATTTTTAGTTGAACTCGAGAGTAAGTTGGAAATAGTTATGACCCACGTTGTGGTGTGCTGTTCGATTAATCAGAATTGGAGTGAGAGAAATCTGTAGTTAAGGTCATTCAACACGCCAATTTGTAATTGTGAATGCACGTTTTCTTTGATTTAGCGGGAAATCAGTCTTCTATTGTAAGTAATAAATGGAAACATATGTATTTTCTGCTCAAGTAGGAATCCACAGCCGTTATCCAATCAATCAGTTTCTGTGTTCGAAACTTCTGTCTAGGAAAGCTACATACAATTTGCTTTTAATAGCAGCAGCTTCAAAATAACCTATCCATTCTTGTCATGCCAAGTAAGGTTTGATTTTCATTTGTTATATTTAACTGTGGTTTTCTGCCACTTTTGGCTAATCGCGAAGACGAGGATGGGTGATGCAATAACAAAATTGATGAAAGGACATCACAAAGAATATAATGAAAACATTTATACACAGGCTGGGATCCGAACTCGGGACCTGTGGCGTCGCATTGCACTGTACTAACCACTCCGCCACAGAGGTCTGCAAAGTAATGTTTGACCATACATTGTTCATGAAATAAAAACATAACATGTACAGTGGCTCACATTAGTAATCGAATACGTAGCATTTTACTGCATTTCTTCACAATATTTCAAAATTAACATGTATATAAATATAAACAATGGTGAAATATATATACGCATTTATTAAAATTATATATTCCCAGTTACATTTTTCTTTTTTAATTTTGGGTGCGTTAGCACTTAGGCTATTTTGCACCCGCACGTTATGCGGGGTCCAGCTAATGTCGAATAACTGAAACATTAAAATATTCTGACTTAGGTTAAAAGCTGAGGCTCTAAAGGGGCACTTAGCACACATGACAAAAAGCAGGAGAACACACAGAATTAGACTGGCCATAGGGTCAGTCGCCAGAGCCTCGTTAGTCTGCAAAGAGCAGTCCAGGGTGTACTACGTGGAATGAAGTTGACGATTGGGTGTACTACGTGGAAGGTCAACCCTTACATCCCTGTTGCGTTTTCAAATCTGAAAATAGTTATTTATGTTTGGGTGTGAAAAGAGATCACTTTAATATTCAGACAAATCGTGAAAACCTTCTGTTTCTGTTAAGCTACGTTTCCATTCTGACAAGTTCCAGACCCATGACGCGCAACATGTGCCGGCTCATGTTGCCCGTCATTTAGTGCACTGTTTCCAATTCACAACTGCCCGACCCTGTGGCCGAGTGGTTAGCACATCGCGCTGCGACGCCAAGGGACCCGGGTTCGAATCCTGGTCGGGCTTGGTTGTTTGTGAATGTCCATTCATCCATTTCATCATTCATCCCCATCTTCGCAAATTAGCCAAGAGGCACAAAACGCGAAGTAAAATAAACTAAATCAAATCAAAAATCAAACCAATTCACAACTACTTCTGCAAAATACGCCCGCAACAACACTGGAGTGCAGGACCGCAGTGTAGTGTGTGCAGTGCTTTAGAGTAGTCAGTGTTTCTTCTCTTGTATTGTAATAATTTGGTGGTGATTTATCTTGTGTAATGATGAACAATACAGCTATGGTGAGTTTTTGAGGTTATGGCAGGCGCGTACCATTAAGTTCTAAAAAAAAAGAGCGAAAACAACCTAGATGGTGTATTAGATTGCTAACGAAAAAAAACTCGTTGATGAGACTTACGTCTTTAAAGTGGATACGAAAACTTTGTAAGAATGACTGCAAGTGATTTTGCATTGTTATTAAATCTTGGTGGGCCAGAGATTGTAGTCGCGTCGTCTGTTTCTACTCTAGTGCGTATGCCCGTGCCCCAGGAACTTGCTGCACGCTGTTTCCATTGTCCGCGGCGCATGTTGTGCGTCTTAATCGATTGGGGCAATTTTGTCCCCGGCACTTGCGCCGCGGCATGTTGCAGACAGTCTCCATTTCAACAAATTCTTGCCACATGCAGCGTCGCATGCCGCGCGTCATGTTGCGCGGCAAATTTGTGGTAATAGAATAGAGGCTTTACGTATTTTTTTTTTACCGGTCAACTACAGTGCGGGGAAGAAACAATTCATGCTACTTCCTGACTACATGTGTTACCAGTAGCTGCATTGCTCCCTGACTGAAGTACGAGAAAAATGGGTAACAGAAACAAAAATACAACATTTGACGAACGGTAGCTATTTATTTTTACCGTACCTAACCAAAGGGTGCAGGTACAGGAAAATTGAAAATGTTAAGTACATGTAAGCGTACCGTGGGTGACGCAATAAAACGTAATGAAAAGGAAAATGAGGTAGATTCCGTATCTCAGAAAATTCAACCAAGAGAAATAGGAGAACGAAATGAACGAGCTTCAGTATAAAAAATCAAGACCCTTTCCTCACCCCAACCCCCTTCCCAATCCAAGGGCTCCAAAAGCAGCTGTGCAAATTGGAGCAGGCATTGGGACTGCTGTACGTAGTGTTGCTCACGGGACGGGACATGTCCCGTCTCGTCTCGTGTCTCGTCTCGTTTTCGAGACGAGACACGAGACGGGACAAGCCTTTTGAAATTCGAGACGGGACGAGACGGAAAGCCTTTCTCGTCTCGTTTTCGAGACGAGACACGAGACGGGACGGGACGGCTTTTCAAATGTCTCGTCTCGTCTCGAATGTCTCGAAAAAATAAAAGCAAAATATTTAATCAGTTGCAAATACTTGTTTGCTTGGAATAAAGTATTTAAATTAGAATCGTTGATAAGCGCGTATTAAGTCAAAAGAAGACTATTATAGAGAGAGTAATGAATGAATACCTAAACTTATTTTCAATACTATTTCGACACACAGAGTTACTCCCCATTTTTATTTTTCAATTTATTCCAGGTTATTAATTTTATGTTACGATAGTACTCCAGATACTAATACAATTTTGAATAACATCAAGTAAAAGGGCAGGTAGAGAAGGTGGAAGGAGGGGCCAAAAGATCGTGGAATGTCTGCGTCCGAGGTTTATCTTGTAAAAATAGTCTCATCTCTATAGGTTGGACCGACGGATATGGTTTATTTTTATTATTTAATTTTTACATCAAAGGGTGTACAGAAGTGATTGATATTAGGAAGTAGGAAAAGCATTGTAGGAAACATGGCAGTACAAATTGATAAGGAGTTGTTGGGAAAGTTATTAAGGAGTCCAAGATATTAGCAAGACTAAGAGAAGGAGATAATTAGGGACAAATAATCTTGCATTATCCCACTTCGAACAGCTGAGAGCTAAAGAGGAGGAGAAAATACGGGAAATATGGAAAGAAGTAATTTGGTGATTTTAGTGTTTACAGTGAACCACGACAAGATTTTACCACATGATTATTTGTACGGGTTGCGAAATTATTAGAATGTTATGGGAATTTCGGAAATGTGTTTGTTGAGTTGCTTGAGTTGCTGTTTTAAGTCCACTTTATGCACAGTGAGGCTAATCGGGACTGGACCTACAGTTTAAAGTGGAATCCGAACCACTTGTACATCCACCGGGTATCGAACCCGGGACCCCTTGATTACAAGGCAATGACGCTACCACTGCGCCATGGGGGAGGCCCTGTCTTTGTTGAGAAAATTATTGTTGTTTACCTCAGGCATTCTACAGGTGGTTGGATTAGATCTTTTACGTCCGTTTGAAGATTATTTAAGCTACAATGCTTTTTTATTTATTTATTTCTTATTTAAGGAGAATATTATTTATTCCTTGGATTGTAATAACGAAATACTGAGGCTGATATAGAATAGATTTGAAATTAAGCAAGGGCACTAAGTTCTGTATAATCGTCGTAGAAGGAAACTTTGTTCTATGAGGGGACTCCCCGATGGTACAGTGGTAGCGTCGCCGCCTTGTAATCAAGGGGTCCCGGGTTCGATACCCGATACCCGATATCAGATAGTGATTTGAATCCCACTTTAAACTATGGGTCGAGTCCCGATTAGCCTTTCTGTAAATCAGATGAAGGAATGTTGTAGCTGTTCTTTTTATTTTGTAAATTTAGCCTTCAAGTTTATGAGCAAAATAGATGTAGTATCTACTGTATATATTTTCACTCGTTACTAAATACATTTCACAAAGTAGTTTTATCGAACTTCAGAGGGAAACTGACAGCAATGTCAGGGTGGCGGGACACTGTTTACGGCCAGGGTGTATTCCGAGACTATTTTTCGCCGTTCCCCACTGACAGAGGTTTCGCTTTGAACAATGGACACCGTTGCTTCAGGGGGCAAACACCAAACATAGGGCGAGGTTGACCTGCAGTAGCGGGTAAGTGCCATAAATCCAGGCCTAAAGTAGGAATGAAGGTTGATGCAAGGGAGGGGCAATAAAAAGAGTCACATTTCCCTGGCGCCGTCACTGGTTGGAAGTAAATTTATTAGGGCGAGGAAAGTAACATTAGCTGTTGACAGTGTTACACCAAAGGACGTGATATGTGCTACTGTTTGTATAAATGATAGGAAATTTAAGCAAAAATTAATAATTGTTGAGACTTGAGAGTTGTTTCCTTCATTTGATCGTAGGAAGAGGTTTTCTGCGACAGAGTGGGATTATTTTACACATACACGAGAAAGGGTGGTTGTTTAAAGATAGAGACGTATTTTGCACATTTTTTAAAAGTTCAGATAAAACGAGAATTTAGCCTTACTGTTATGAAAAGAAATAACGCTGTACAGGGAACGAAATAACTCTTCACATTTCTCGCACCTGGTGGGATGCAACACACATGCACAAGAGTATTGCAGGAAGTCTATGAACGAGGATGAAGAGGGATATGTGAAATTTGACTTACCTGTGGGTGAATTAGTGGATTCTAATATTCTTAAGGTTGATATTGTTTTTCTTTTTTTATATAGTCCACTTGATTCACAAATATGCTAAATCGCGAACCGACCTACAGTTTAAAGTGCGATCCGATCCACTTTGTGCCTACATTGAGTATCGACGCGAGGACCCTTCATTACAAGACCTCGACGTTATTACTACGCCATCAGAGAGGCACCCAATTTACACAAATGGGTTGATTCCTATAACACGTTATATGCATAATCTGATAATGACGCACTTTTGGTGCATCTAAATATATTTTTTTCAACTATAGTATCTAAAAGAATCATTGAAGTTGGGATTTATGTAACTTCAGGAAGCACGCCTCTGTAAATGTGCGATATAAAATAAATGCAGGTTTGCCTTCCATACGTGGTGGTTTTGTCACGTTTCTTCGCTTCGTAAAACATACACTTTTGCAGGAACGGCTTCTTGCATCCTCCTGGGGCCTTGCTCTAGTTAAACAAGAAAATATATTTGTTTAGCATAATCGAGGGTTACTTATTCCTGCCGAACTTACTAGAAAACAGGGATTCTATTGGGATCATACGGCTTTGAATGACAGTATCAATGAAGATTTATGTACACTACTACTTATAATAATGAGCATAAAATATTAATCAGGAACTTTATTTTTCGTCAACTGGATGTAACATCCTTTTTTGTTATTCAGCAAATATTTAATTCATCGCCTATTTTTACATTAATTTTTTTACCAGGACAGCTGTTTTTAGGCAAATTTTGGCGATATTATTAACTACACGTAAGCTAGATATTAGCTAATATTCGTGCTGTTATATTACTATTCTTCTACCATCTTTGTAACATTTCATGTAATAATAATAATAGAATTGATTAATTTACATATTTAAGTGAATAGATCTATGAATTATATTAATGCATTAATTTAAACATTTGCTTAATTGTTGTCGTTAATTTTATTATTATCATTTCTTCTGAAACACTTGGCTCAGACACCCTCCCCCGACATATATTTCTAGATGCGTGCCTGCCGAAGGATAAATTAGATCAAGCGGTGGTGGTACCGGACTTAGAGGCTAAAGGAAAAACAAAGAAGTATGTGCGTCATAAGCTGAGCATAAGAAACAGCACAATATCACAAAGAAACACTTTTTGAAACTTATGTGATAGAAGATGTTTAACAATATTAAGAACAATAAATGCTTTCTATTTGTAATATACTAAGTATTGAAATTTTAAATAGTCTTTTGTGTTCGTACTACACATTTAAAAACTTTCTTGTTGCTCCCCAGCGCCAAGCTTAGAATTTAAAGAAAAAAATGTACATTTTCATAGTGCACGGAAGCTCGACATTCAGAAAGAAAGAAGGTCTATTGGAAAACATTTCAAGACTTCCAAAAGGTATAGCAGTAATGAAAAAGAGCACTGGATAGACAGTTGTATGAAGCGATAAAAACCACAAGGTAGATTTCATAAGATACGAGGGCCGCACTGAAAGTTTCAGGAATCAGGTACTGGCAACTATGCAATCTGTTAGATTTTGTGATATTTATAAACTGTGATATTTGTCGACTGTAATTACAAGGACTGATGTAACACGGATTCGTTTTCGTTTCTGGATAGAAGTTTGAAGTGAGGTGTTTGTAAAAAAAATGGAATTAACAAGAGAGAACTTACGTGCCATGATTTATTATGATTTTCGGCAAGGTTTAACACAGCAACAGTGTGTTACTCGAATGATCGAAACTTTTCACGAAGATGCCCCATCAAAGACGACAATTTATCGTTGGTTTCAAGAATTGAGATGTGGCCGGGTTAGCCTTAGTGGTGACATTCGTTAAAGCCGCCCATCGACAGCCATTGTGCCAGAAAACATGGATGCAGTTCGTGAACTAATCAACAGTGATCGACACGTGACTTATCGCGAAATTCAGGGTTCCTTAGGTATTGGCATGAGTCAAATACAAACAATTTTGCACAATCATTTAGGTGTGAAAAAGCTTTGTGCCCGTTGGATGCCACACAATTTAACAAAAGCACAAAAAGACGACCGTGTGAAGTGGTGCAAGGATGTGATCAAACGGTTCAAGTCGGGATCATCAAATCTTGTGTTTAACATCGTCACAGGCGATGAATCATGGATTTACTCTTATGAACCTGAAACAAAGCGACAATCTGCTGTGTGGGTGTTCCAGGATGAGCCTAAACCAACGAAAATTGTTCGTGCACGCAGTGTGTCGAAAAAAATGGTTGCCTCTTTTTTCGGTAAATCAGGTCACATTGCGACTGTTGCACTAGAGAATCGTAGAACAGTCAATGCAGAATGGTATACCACAATTTGCCTGCCACAATTACTCCACGTGCTCAGAACTTCAAACCCAAATCGTCGAATCATTCTGCATCACGACAATGCCAGCTCGCACACAGCATCTGACACAAGGAACTTTCTGGACCATGAACAAGTTGAACTCATGACTCATCCAGCTTATCCACCTGACTTAGCCCCATTTGATTATTTTTTGGTCCCAACAATGAAGAACAACTTGCGTGGTAAGCAATTTTTCACTCCCGAATAGGCCATCGAAGCATACGAAATGCATGTCTCGCAGGTACCAACTTCAGACTGGCATAACAGTTTCAACAATTGGTTCCATCGCATGAAACAATGCATTGCTGTAAAGGGTGAATATTTTGAAAAACAATAAAAAATTGATGTATTTTCATTCTTCTTCTTTATGTCATTTTCCCGAAACTTTCAGTGCGGCCCTCGTACCTAGCTATCAGTAACCAACAAACTGCATTTTCAATATTAATGTCCTCATGATTAACGAACCTTATTTATTCTCACCACGCAATGGGTAAAATATTTGGAGCTTTATCCCACTTTCCGGAAAAATATTTCGTGTTTCTGCTACTTTTGACTTTTGTTGGCATGATATCCCTGATCACTTTTACGAGACGAGACGGGACAAAACGAGACGGGACGAGACGAGACGGGACAGAACCCTTCGAGACGGGACACGAGACGGGACAAACAAATATTTTCGAGACGAGACACGAGACGAGACAGCATTTTCACGAGACGGGACGGGACAGACCAAAGTCTCGTCTCGTCTCGTCTCGTGGGCAACACTAGCTGTACGGTTCAGTAGCGTTTTGTTCGAAAGCGAAATTCCTAGAAAAATGCTACATATGATTGTAGAAAACTTCTTACGTCACGTGCCGGCAACATATTTGTTAAAACACTAAAATCACACACTAATAGCACGACAAAAAAAAAAAAACACTTCGGAGTTCTTCCAAGCTTTCGACTCCTTCACGGAGTCATCTCAGCCCTGAAGATGACTCCGTGAAGGAGTCGAGCGCTTGGAAGAACTCCGAAGTGTTTTTATCGTGCTGTTAGTGTGTGATTTTAGTGTTTTAACAAAAATGCCACAGTTCGTCCGCGACGGTTTAATGAGTTGCGTTTCGTCCGAGCCTGGCTGATGATGAGACACACCTTGACTAACCGGTGGCAGCGGTGGAATTGGTGACTAGGATACCTCGGTTTACAACTTTTAAAACTACATTGCATAGACAGCGGAGTGTAGCGCAGGGAGTGCAGACTCAGTCAAATCGTCGAGAGAGGGGTACCGGAGGCACAAGTGATTCGGATCCCACTTTAAACTGTAGGTCCAGTCCCGATTTGCCTTACTGTGCATAACGTAGACTTAAAACAACAAATCAAATAAAATCGTCGAAAGGAAGTGAACTTGGATCCAGAAATTATAGTCATGGCAGCCAACACTAATACTTCTAAGCAGCTCCCACAAGTGACTGAGGTTATAGAAAGAAAGTTTGTCTTGTTTTAAGTTCACTTGTATGCACAGATAGGCTAATTGGGAGTGGACCTACAGTTTAAAGTGGAATTCGAACCACTGTGCCTCCACCAGGAATCGAACCCGGCTAGAATGCAAGTGGTTTCTCATACTCATATGGTAATTGTAGGCTGCAATTGTTTCATCTCCTATCGTCTGATGTCTACATACAAGCAATTTTGGTATATTGAGTGTGTTTTTCGTTCATCTACACAATATGGCAGCAGCAACGAGAATGCAAGCTCAAGACAGGCACACAAATTTGGAAGTAGTAAATACTGTATAGATGAATGAACAGGGCAAAATTTAAATTAACACACAAGTATTGCTTTCGAATATCTTAGCATGCTGTGGAGCAAATTGTGGTTTTGCATTAAAGGGAAAACACTACCACTACTCCCTCGTGCATGCAGTGATCAAAGTGATAGTTTGTAGATAGGGTGGACGTTGGACGAGCCTTGGAAATCGGTCGGGAAGTTGTTTATGTTATTGTTTCACATAACTTGTAGGTAGTCACACGTGGTCTGAGAAACAGAAAAGTCATACATATAATTCTCTCTAGGCAGTTTGTTGCAAGAACCTTGCTTGCAGGCCACGAACGATAATCTTCATGTGTAAGAAAGTGTAGCTTTCCTGACGAAGTGTTCTCGACTTGAGAGCCAGCTTAAATCTGCGTTAGCGTCCAATGTTTCGAGTGCATACATTGCTCCCATCATAAGGTTGAGAGCATCCTGATGAGAGCAACGTATGCGCTACAAACGTTGAACGCTAACGCCGATATAACCTGGCTCCCAACACTGTTCGAATCCCCACAGGCATATAATAAGAATGTATCATACCCAAATGACATATCTGGCGTAATACCTAACGTGCAAAATTTTGGAAAATATTGGCTGATAGGGTGTGTGAGAACCAGAGGGACTTAACTCCAATTTATAAAATTTATAGGATAGGAAATAATGTATTCTTAGGAATTTGACTCTTAAACGTGACTCCGCCTTACAGATAAGCATTAGAAGTGGAAAATGTCGATTTACTCCAAATACTCTTCAGAGGATTTTTTTTCACAAAACTGAAAACAGCATTTTTTAGTTACGTTCCTCTGATTCCCGTAGGACGATAGGTGAAATCATGAGCGATGTTTGAAAGAAGTTGTGTTAAGATGTCAAACATGTAGCCCACAGCCATGATGTATGAAGAAAGAATAGAGGATAAGCTCCAATCACACTTAATCTAGGCTCACAACAAAGATAGCGGCTGAGTGACCTAGCGTAATGAAAGGCAAAGAAAACAGTTAATCATTGGAAGAAACAATCAGTTTCATATTTAAGAGCATTCTATCAATTAATGCAGTTACTTATAAAAATGAAAATGGTCCAAAATGCTTCAAAGTAATTGAAAATATGAGGCGTTGCGGATACGAAGGGCGATCTCAACAAAGTGTTTTGTGATGAAAATGCGTTCCAAGTTGCCAGGCACAGTGCGAACTCCATAAAAGACTTTGAAAATCACGCATGAAACACTCCGATCTACTGTTACCAAGTTTTTGTGGAGCTCGAATTGTGCCTGACAACTTGCAACGCATTTCCCTCACAATGCACTATGTTGAGTTTGGCCTTCGTATCCGCAATGCCTCATATCGTCTCAAGGAAAAACCGAGAAAAGGAATACGCCCATTCAAATTAAAAACCTTTATTTGCATACTAAATATAAAGCATTTTCACCACATACTTGAAATTAGTTTGAGAAAATCAAAAGTAAGAGGAATTCCTATCCCTGTTCTCGTGTTGATATTTCCTGGCAAATACTCTGTAAGAGGCTGTCGCGGTCTATTGCCGCGCTATACATTGACGAAACAATGCTTTATACTCCGAAGTCGATACCAAAGGTTCATGGACGTCTGCAGGATTTTTTCCAGGGAGGGGCAAGCAAGGTAGTTTTTTTCCAGGGGGGGGGGCAAACAAGGTGCATAACAATGTTGTCTCCTCAAAAAACATTGCTTCAATTTGAAGTTATCATGTTCATCTTATTTGAAAATAAGATCCTTAGGAAAATATTTGGACCTAAAAGGGATGAGGAGACAGGTGAGTGGAGAAGGTTACATAATTTGTATTCATGTCCAGATATTATTAGAATAATTAAATCAAGAAGACTTAGGTGGGCAGGCCATGTGGCACGAATGGGAGAGGAAAAAGGAGTTTACAGGATTCTTTTTGAGAAACCTGATGGTAAGACACCTGTAGGAAGGCCAAGACGAAGATGGAGGGACAACGTTGAAATAGACCTAAGGGAAATCGGTAGGGATGGAAAAGAGTATATAGATCTTGCTCAAGATAGGGACAGATGGAAGGCCTGTGTTGCTGCAGCCATGAACCTTTGGATTTAAGAAGGCTAGAGAGTTAGTTATGTTCATGCAATAATTAACATATATTTTTGTAGCTGAAATTGAATTGTGTGATATATATAATTTTTGGTTGACTTTCATTTTCCAGGTGGGTCGTGCACCCCCTTCCCCCTTACCTCTCTTTCGGACGTCCATGCAAAGGTTCTATTTTTATTTCGTGTCTACCACTTTCGGTTAATCGCGATGATAAAGTATGTGATAGCTGACGGAAGTGGTATAAGGACAATGACCCATCCATATTTTCTAGTCCAGGCTCTAATCCGACATTAGACTTCGCAGTGTATTACGCTAACCAATTTGCCACGGGATCGGCTTCTTCGTGTTTGTCTGCTCATCAAATGATTAATAGTTATTCAAACTAGGTAGGTAGGAAAGCTATATAAAATAACGAAATAGAAAAAATCCACTTGACGTCTTGAAGTACTATCATCAACCTACAGTTTCATGCTCACAAATCCACACAGAAAACTTCTTGTGGCATTAGTTTTACCGAATGGCCTGGGGAATAAACATCGCCCATTTCCTGGTTCAGCTCGAGACAATTCAGGTGCCTTATCGAAGGTGTTCTTGAGCATGCAGGGTTTCTAACCTACTTCGCCGTAATTCAGTTGTTGTATCTTGATTAATATGCTGTATTGTAGAGCCAACAGCCAATTAAATAGAAGAAAAAAGATTTTTCCGACGAAAAATAAGTTGGCAATGCTGCGAACACCGAGGCATTCTTGATAAGACGCTTCAGGAGCGTCGAGCAAACATTCCTGAAAAACACAACTCCAGTATTCGAAGGTCATGCTACACGTGGATTGGCAACTTTCGGGAGCGTGCTCTCTGTCTACACAGTTCTCCCCAAACGCCTGTTTGTAGCAGGGAGTCGTAACGTAACGAAATGGAACGCTATTTTCAATTACGGTTTCCGTTATGTTACAACCAGAAACAGAATAACTTTTTTCGTGAAGAGAAACGTTACCTCAGGTATATAAACATTACGTTACAGGTGTGCATAACGGTACCGAACCATAACTGATATGTAAAGCAGTAGGTCGTTAGGTGACGCTTTAACGTTACATCCATTGCCGGCAACCAGTAACGTTATAGGGTAAGAAAGAGATTCGTCACGTATTGACTAGTAACTTTAGTGTATGTGGAAAGTGATAGTAACGTTACAATTAACCAGTAACTTAATTGAGGTCACGACTGAAAAAACGTTACACTCCTTTTTTCAAAGCAACAACGTTATTTATACAGCGACATTTCTAGAAAAATGCTACAGTTCGTCTGCGACGATTTTAATGATTTGCGTTTCGTCCGAGCCTGGCTGATGATGAGTCACACCTTGACTAACCACTGGCAGCGATGGAATTGGTGACTAGTATACCTCGGTTTACAACTTTTGAAACTACATTGCATAGACAGCGGAGTGCAGCACAGGGAGTGCAGACTCAGACAAATTGTCGAGAGAGAGGTCCCGGGTTCGATACCCGGTGGAGGCACAAGTGGTTCGGATACCACTTTAAACTGTAGGTCCAATCCCGATTAGCCTTAATGTGCATGAAATGGACTTAAAACAACAAATCAAATCAAAACAAATCGTCGAGAGGAAGTGAACTTGGATCTAGAAATTTTAGTCATGGCAGATGGCAACACTTTCTTACTATCTGACAACTATGAAGGTGAGATTTGCAATTTCCAGAGGGAAAAAATATTAAAACAACAAAAAAATATTTTCTTGGATGGAGCATTTAAGAGTGTTAGCAAGAGTTTGCTTCATTAAACACTATTAGGATGGTAGCCCTCGGACGAAACGCTACTTGGTCAGGTAACCGTAAGTTGCCTGTTCCTGGAATTCGGACGCGAAACGCTACGCCACGTGCTGTACACCTGGCGGTTCAGAAAGCGAAGATGAGCATGAGCGACGAATGGTGAAACTGATGAAGGGACACTCACAGAGAACACTCATGCGCAGGTCGGGATTCGAAACCGGGACCCCTGGCGTCGTAGCGCGCTGTGCTAACCACTCTGCCACGTAATATTTTTTTTATTTACTCATTTTTAGCTACTTCATTTTAAACTAACTAACTAACTAACTCTCTAGCTTGACACGTTCTTGCAATCAATTACTTCACGCGTCGTATTATTTTACTATTAATATTAACTTAATAATACTCAGCGGTGAACGATGAGACTCAGTGAAGTACACAGACTCCTCTCAGGTACAGGGATAGTGTTAGGCAAAGACAATATTCACAGCACAGAGAAATAAAACCACATTACTACAGTATGTATAAACTGAAAGGGTTTATTCTTTATTTATTGCAATTATAATGCAAATGTACTTGAGACGAAAGCGAGGACTTCGCTTTGTCGATGAATTGACTCAACTAAAACGCATAAACTCAATGTGTGGCTATCGGCAAGCCTATGATCACATAGACCTAGCTTGCGCCCCGAACTACCACACCAAGAGATATGCAATGATAACTGAGCCAATATTTGCTCTTTAGCCTTTTATTTCCAAATTAATCCTTAGGTTAGCTTTAGTATTTAACGTAGAATGGTTGCAGTATTGTGCATATCATCAATGCATGGCTATCGGCGTACCTATGATCACATAGGCCTAGCTTGCGCCCCAAACTACCATACCAAGCCGTATGCACAACACCGAGGAGTTCTTTTTAATTTTAAAAGCTTCGTCGATCCGTGGCGAAAAAGTATGATGATCTCTTACGCGATATCCTCGCTTTTATACTATTTTCGAGAACACAGATTAAAGTACAGATGAATCACTCACTATCTACAAAAGGATACTATCAACAAAACTGACATCTATACATCTTTAGAAATACAAATTCGTATAGTGCACTCTTGCAAACATGAAGATACATTAAACTACTCATAACAGAGCATAAAATACAATAAACATTAAACAAAAGAAATATATTACAAACAGGGTGCAATATTACATATAATAACACAACATTTAGGCGTCCTTTCATAAAACTATAATATATCAGTGACATATTTTAAAGTTGTGACGTCACACAAAAATATGGATCATATCAAGCTCTCTTAAACCCGAAGGTTCATGGCTGCAGCAACACAGGCCTTCCATCTGTCCCTATCTTGAGCAAGATCTATATACTCTTTTCCATCCCTACCGATTTCCTTTAGGTCCATCTCAACGTTGTCCCTCCATCTTCGTCTTGGCCTTCCTATAGGTCTCTTACCATCAGGTTTCCCAACAAGAATCCTATAAACTCCTCTTTCCTCTCCCATTCGTGCCATATGGCCTGCCCACCTAAGTCTTCTTGATTTAATTTGTCTAATAACATCTGGACATGAATACCAATTATGTAGTTCTAAATTATGCAACCTTCTCCACTCCCCTGTCTCCTCATCCCTTTTAGGTCCAAATATTTTCCTAAGGATCTTCTTTTCAAATACTCTCAATTTATGTTCCTCTTTCAATGTAAGGGACCAAGTTTCACATCCATATAATACTACAGGCAAAATCATTGTTTTGTATATTTTAACTTTTAGTTTCTTAGATATTAACGAGAAGACAAAAGTTTATGAAGAGAGAAGTAACATGCATTTCCTGAATTAAGCCTATTTTTTATTTCCTCTTTAATATAATTTTCATTTGTTAATATTACTCCTAAGTATTTGAATTTGTAAACTGGTTCAAACGAGTTGTTATCAATAATTAGATTTTGATTATTACCTAACACTTGGTTTCGGCCTGTAAGCATATATTTAGTTTTATCTTTGTTAACTTCCAAACCTATCTCTTTAGCAGTTTCGAAAAGTATTTTAGCATTATTCTTAATTGTATTTATATCATCCCCTAATAAGTCTACATCATCTGCATATGCTAACAACTGAGTCACACCATTTAATTTTAGTCCTTCTTTAGTTTCTTTTACCTTCCTAACAGCATATTCCAAGGCAAAATTAAAGAGCAATGGATATAATGAATCTCCTTGTTTTAGCCCATCATGAATTGTAAATTTGTCAGACACATTAATACCCACACGAATTTTACTTTCTGTTTCACTGGTGCATACTTTTATCATATTAACAAGCTTCTTAGGTATTCCAAACTAGACTAATATATTATATAATTTATCTCTTTTGAGCGAATCATATGCTTTTTTTAAATCAATGAATAACTGATGGACATTTTGATTATATTCCCACTTTTTTCAAGTGACTGCCTTTTACCTACGCTAAAAAAAGAAATTAAAAAATGAATATTAGTCTTTTTTTCAACATGTCCATTGAGAATGTAAATGATCTGTCCATTTTTAATTTTGTCAGGAAACCTTTAAAGTTTGACATTATAGTTATTGGACCTTTGTCGCCATTGCACTGAAAGTTTACATCATTGCAAAGGTTGATATATCTATCTACCAGATAGAACACTGGGATTGAATGAGATTAGGTAGTTGTTCTGTAATGGAGATAACACAATTCCATTATAACTTTAATCGATTACTTTGATTTCACTATTATTCAAAATGTATCTATCTGTCAAAAGCAAAAGTAAGAACCGAAGTCCACCATGCAAGCAACACTACTACTTCTAAGCAGTTCCCACAAGTGACTGAGGTTAGAATGAAAGCTTGTCTTGTTTTAAGTTCACTTGTATGCACAGATAGGCTAATTGGGAGTGGACCTACAGTGTAAAGTGGGAAATAAACCACTGTGCCTGCACCAGGAATCGAACCCGGCTAGAATGTAAGTGGTTTCTCATACATACTCAGATGGCAATTGTAGTTGATTGAGGGAAATTGTAGGCTGCAATTGTTTCATCTCTTATCGTCTGATGTCTACATACAAGCAATTTTGGTATATTGAGTGTGTGTTTTCGTTCATCTACGCAATATGGCAGCCACGAGAATGCAAACTCAAGACAGGCACACAAATTTGGAAGTAGTAAATACTGTATAGATGAATGAACAGGGCAAAATTTAAATTAACACACAAGTATTGCTTTCGAAAATCTTAGCATGCTGTGGAGCAAATTGTGGTTTTGCTTTAAAGGGAAGACACGGGAATACCACTACTAACTCGTGCATGCAGTGATCGAAGTGGTAGTTTGTAGCTAGGGTGAAACGAGCCTTGGAAATCGGTCGGGAAGTTGTTTGTTATTGTTTCACATAATTTGTAGGTAGTCACACGTAGTCTGAGAAACAGAAAACTCACACATACAAGAATCTTGCTTGCAGGCCACGGACAATAATCTTCATGGGTTAAAAAGTGTAGCTTTCCTGGCGAAGTGTTCTCGGCTTGAGAGCCAGCTGAAATCGGCGTTAGCGTTCAATGTTTCGAGCGCATACATTGCTCCCATCATAAGGTAGAGAGCATCCTGCTTAGAGCAATGTATGCGCTCCAAACGTTGGACGCTAACGCCGATATAACCTGGCTCGCAAGCCGAGAATACTGTTCGAATCTCCACAGGCATATAATAAAAATGTATCATACCCAAATGACACATCTGGTGTAATACCTAACGTGCCAAATTTTGGAAAATAGGAGCTGATAACGTGTGTGAGAAGCAGAGGGACTTAACTCCAATTTATCAAATTTATATAAGAGGAAATAATGTATTCTTAGGAATATGACTCTTAAACATGACTCCGCCTTACAGATAAGAATTAGAAGTGAGAAAATGTCGATTTACTCCAAATACTCTTCAGAGGATTTTTTCTAACAAAACTGAAAACAGCATTATTGTAGTTATGTTCCTCTGATTCCCGTAGGACGATAGGTGAAATACATTTCATATGTGATGTTTGAAAGAAGTTGTGTTAAGATGTCAAACATATAGCCCACAGCCATGCTGTATGAAGAAAGCATAGAGGATAAGCTCCAATCACACTTAATCTAGGCTCACAACAAAGATAGCGGCTGAGTAACCATGCGTAATGAAAGGCAAAGAAAACAGTTAATCATTGGAAGAAACAATGAGTTTCATGTTTAAGATCATTCTATCATATGTATAATTAATGCAGTTGCTTATAGAAATAAGAATGGTCTAAAGTGCTTGAAAGTAATTTAAAATATGAGGTGTTGCGAATACGAAGGGCGAACTCAAAAAAGTTCAGTGTGAGGGAAATGCGTTTCAAGTTGCCAGACACAGTGCGAACTCCATAAAAAACTTTGAAAATCACGCATGAAACATTCCGATATACTGTTACCAAGTTTTTGTGGAGCTAGAACTGTGCCTGACAACTTGAAACCCATTTCAATCACAATGTAAGTTTGTTGAGTTCGCCCTTCGTATCCGCAATGCCTCATATCGTCTCTAGGAAAGACCATTCAAACTAAAAACCACGATTTTCATAATAAATAGAAGGCATTTTCACCACATACTTGAAATTAGTTTGAGAAAATCTAAAATAAGAGGAATTCCTATCCCTCTTCTCGTGTTGATATTTCCTGGCAAATAAGAGGCTGTCGCGGTCTATTGCCGCGCTATACATTGAAGAAACAATGCTTTCTAACGACCGCCATGTTAGGCAGATTTCAGTTGTATATTGGCATTTATCTTATTCGTATATTTTCAAGTTAAGAACTTGGATTAAATTATTTATAGTTAATTGTTCTTATAATTCATGTATATATTGTGTTTTTTTATATTTTATAATATTATTCGCGTATTTTTGCAACATTAATTCATAATTTATAGGCTAATGATTATCCCAAATAATATATGCAACGTTTTCATTGTTTTTGAAGCACAAGTTAAATACATTTCTTCTTAATATCGATTTTTGTTCAACAATGTACAAGATTGAAGTAATTTGTCTTTGTTATAAACTAAATCTTTATTTAATCATTTTTTTATGTACAAGAGCAAATATGATTTATTTGATAAAATCAGTTTAGTTATTTCTATATAGTTTAATATTGTAATATTATAGCAAAGTATTTCTCCCTCGTTTTCAATAAAATATCGTATTCCTATTGGCTGTTTATGAAAAAAATTGATATTGATATTTATTGATATTGATACGAGCCCTTCGGCTGTGCGTATCTTACAATATTGTTACATAAACACCCCGACCTTAAACATGCACCCCATTTATCATACATTCAGAAACATTTATAAACAGAAACATTTGGAAAATAATTACATACTATGTACATATATAAATAGCAATGTGGTCCTCTTCTTGCATTTGAGATTGTTCATTTTCACAACACTACATTACACACTTCACCTATGCTTGAGCCCCTGCTGTTCCGTACCCTTCACTTTCACTGACTCCTTGCAGCAGTTTCCTGCGCTCCCTCCAAACTGCATGTAAATAGGAGCCCAGAGCTTTGATATTTACATTCGTTATACCACTCCTCTCCTCCCTACATATAGCCTGGATGGTCTGCTCAATGCTGTCCCTTGCACTGTCCCCCCCATTTGCGTTGTCTGAGGGGTGCCGACCAAACACACTCGTGTAGGATGTGAGCCCTCGTCTCCTCTCCGCCGCATAACGTGCAGATGGCACGACCGTCCGGCCCCTTGAGTTTGTGTTGCCTCCACCCCCCTAGCAGGAACCAGGCGAATCCACGTCTTTGCTGGTACGTACACGTATCAATATATCGTTTTCTCCCCCATTCCACCCACACCCCTGGCGGTTGTGCAGCGACGAGCGTTACCTTCTCCCTACATTCTGCCATGATATCTTGCCTGCTACCGTCCACCAACCTCTCCCTTATGATTTGCAACATCCCAGTTTCGCACCTCCCGCCCCTCACCTCTTCCCACAGTTCCCCCAGACCCATTCTGTACAAGTCGTCCTTAATTCCACTTGCCCAGTGGCGTGCGAATCCTTCCTCAATCTGAACTCGCAGACACTGTTCTTTCAGTGAGTCTCCGGCCCCTTGTTCCAGCTTCATCCAGTACTTGAAACATTTCATCCTCGCTTCGACATCCTCCCTATGTTTTCCCATATCCCTCAGGACGCCACACGTGCTTGCACTCGTGCTGGTTCCCAGTATTTGTTTTAAAAACCGCGCTTGTATCTGATTTGCTACTCGCCCCCCTACCCTCCCCCATAGTTCCGCGCCGTAAAATAGGGTTGCTTTCACCGTTGCTTCATAAATTTGGTCCAGCAATCTCACACTGACTGTAGGGACTTTCCGTTGCAGTCGCTCTACCTTGCCCAGCCCATAACAAGCTTTTCCCTTTCTGCCTTCGATGTGCTTTGTCCACTCCCCTGCCATACTCAGCGTGATGCCTAGATAGGTGAAACGTTTGACCCTTTCAAGCTCGGAATCCCCATAGGTCCACCGCTCCTTTGCTGCGAAAACATAACCTTTCTTGAACGCCATTATTTTAGTTTTTCGTGTATTTACCTTCAACTTCCATGTTGTGCAATATTGTTTAAGTCTGTTCAATCCCCGCTGTAACCCCTGTACTTCGTTTGATATTAAAACGAGATCATACGCATAGAGAAGGATTGGTATCGGTGTCCCGACTATCTCCGGTGTTTCAGCTCCTTCTTCTCCCACGAAGCTAGCAACGTCATTAATAAAAAGAATGAAAAGTAAAGGTGAAAGTATGCATCCCTGCTTGACGCCTACCGTGCTCTCGTGATGCCCAGACACCACCCCCCGCCCACATTTGACACAAAATTTGACCCCTCTGTACATATTCATTAGCGTATTAATCATTCTAGCCGAAACCCCCATGTCCCATAACTTCCCCCACAGCATTTGCCTATTGATAGAGTCAAACGCCTTTTCAAAATCAACAAAACAACAATATAATATTCCCCTTTTCTCGTTTAACTTGCTTTGGATCAATGTGTTCAGGACAAAAACATTATCTATAGTGCTATAATTGGACCTGAAACCAGCCTGCAGGGGGGTCAGTTTATCAAAAATATCGGCCCATTTTCTCAATCTGTTGTACAGAATACTACAATATACTTTCCCTAACACGGGTAGGAGAGAAATACCTCTGTAATTATTAGTGTCATTTACATCCCCTTTCCCCTTGTAAAGAGGACAAATAACGCTCGTTTTCCATATTTTTGGGAAGGTTCCACTATTGATGTTGTTGAGCAGAGACCTTCCCGTTTCTGCCAATCGCTCGTTACAATTCAGCACCTTCACGAGATCTGGTGCGATTCCATCAATACCCGCCGCCTTGCCGGTCTTCAGCGAGCGAACAGCCGCATCATATTCCAGCCTCGACACACTTTCGTCAAGGATTGGAACAAAAGTACCCAGGAACCTGCCCTCGTTTGGAATAGCCCCTGACCCCCCCTCCCCTTCCAGCAGCTTGAGAAAATGATCCTCCCAGCTCCGTGCAGAGATACTGCCTATTGTATACCGACTCCCTTGCAGGTTGCGAATAATCCGCCACAAGTTCCTCGTATCCCGGCCCTGGATTGCCTCCTGAAGAGCCCTCACTTTCCTCTCCCCCCACTGCTCCCTCTCCCTTTCCAAAACTTGAGCGTAACGCCGGCGTTCTTCTAAGTAATTTAATCTAGAATGCTCAGTTTTGCGAGCACGGAATTGCCTTAGAGATCGATCCAATATTCGTTTGTGCATCTTACATACGTCATTATACCACGTGTCAGCCTTGCTGGGAACTTGTTGACGTGTGTCCCGCAACATGTGCCTCGCTGCTCGCATTATGATGTGGTAGTATAAAGAGACCCCTCTTTCCACCTCGCCTTCGCCCAACGCTCTTTCCATTTCCCTCGTAAGCATAACCGCTATATCATCTTGCAACCCTTGTTGGAACCACTCTAGCCCCTCCTCTGAAATCTTATATTGCCTCAGAATCGAGGTTTCCTGTTCTTTCTGCCAAGGAATCGCCACTGCATTAAAATTAACCGTGATCGGACACTCCACTTCCAGCACCAACGGGAAGTGCCGACTCTCTGTCCGCTCGTCAACATAGAACTCCGCCACCCTATTGGCCAATCCGCAAGTTGAAAAAATATAGTCAATCACAGACATCCCGGCCTCGCACACAAATGTGAAATCTCCCTCGAAATCCCTCCCGTATTTCCCGTTCATGACCTCTAGTTCAAAACTCTCCGCCAGGTTGAGCAACTTTCTCCCTTCCGCATTTATTTGTTGATCTAGGCTTCGTCTAACCCTCCCTCCCCCCTCTTCCCCGTTCGTCGTGCAATCCTCCCCTCCAATTCTCGCATTAAAATCCCCCAGCAACAGCACGTCCGTCTGCGGATATTTATCTTCGACAAGGTGCAGAAAATCAGCTACTCGCTCCAAGAATCTGTCATTGTGGTACTTGGACGAGACTGGTTGGTTATAAAGTGCAATCAAGCATAATTTAATATTGTCTATACACAGGTGCACGCCTAGAATCCCATTACAGTCAATCTCTATTTTAGTCAGTTGTGCCCGTAGGCTTTCTTTCACGAGCACCATCAGCCCCCCTGGATACCGCCCCCTCCCAGCCCGTCTCTTCATGATCTGTGCATACCCCACCATTCCCAGACCCTGCGGCGTCTCCGCCGTGCTAAACCACGTTTCCACAAATACCACAATGTCAAATTCGGTGACGCATCTACAGAATTCAGACTGAGAAAGTTTGCCCTGCAAGCCCCCCACATTCCAGCTAAGAATTTTCAAAACCCGTTTCGAAAACGCTCGGGGTTCGCCACCAATCTCATCTCCCCCCACCCCCTCTTCTCCCAAATGTCGCATAAACTCACCTGGTTCCTGCCTGATGCTCCCTTCGTTTACAGCCGGGTCCAAAGGTCACGGCACGCCTCCCCTGCTTCGACTCCGCAACCTGGGATCTCCTCTTGGGTTGAATTCCTGGAAACGTTCCTGGGCTTTCCGGTTCACTAACCCCCTTCCCCAAGCACCAGTACCCCCGGCGGTGTTTGTTTCCTGCGGGCGCCTTTCTCCCGTGCCGATGTCATCCTCTTGTCCATCAGACAACCTGTCGATGCTTCCAGAGGCTCCATTATCCCTTCCGTTTGCGCTGTTGCCATATCTTCTGCCCTCTCCGGCAGCACCACGCAGATCGTCGCGTCCTCTCCGTTGTCCCACACTTAGGAGTGGGGGAACCACGCTTCGTGTTCTTGGCGATGTAAAAACTTCCACGTTGGCATTTATAATTGTTGCCAACCTTAACTTTAGCTTACTATCGCTAATTAACATTGATTCTTGTGTTATTTTATGTTATAAGTTTGTATTGTAAGTTAGAACAATCTGTTATGCTGCGCCTCGCGCTTGAGGTAGCAGTTGAGGTCTTGCTATTAACTGTGAAGGCGGTGCGCGGACTCTCGTGTTAAATAAATTGCTTATGAGTAGTATCGGAATTAGATAAAGTCGGTCGCTATTTAATATTCGCAATTTAATTTGCACGTACTTATAACTAATTTCCACGGGTTTTAATTAATTCGCATGTACTTAGAACTTATTTGCATGTACTTAGAATACTTTACATTTATGTATTTGCATGTTTATAACTTTTTATGAATATATATTTATTTATTTTATGAAAAATATGTATATAGAAGGTAATTAGAGGTACTAAACGCTATGCATATGGTTTTATATTCATTACTGCAAAGTATGTAATGTATAAAATGTTAATATTAATGTTTATAATATTGAAAATAAGTTTTCTATGGTTTATGAACCGCTATGAACGGTGGTAATGGGTGTAGGTACAGGTTCAATTACGATAGGAGACGGTCCCGGTATTTGAACCCGCGATATGTAATATTATTAATTAGTACTATGTAATTTTCATTATGTTATGAAACACTGTGGTGCAACACGCTAGACAGAATACTGTCTCAGAATTTCGATTCCGCTCTGATGCCAGACAGAGAGAATGAATTAATATTCCGCCCAGGTAGACGAGAAAGGAATTTGGGGAGTGTGCGTTCAAGGTCAAATGACGTCACAACGTCAGGACAAAGAACGAACCCAATTGACCAATCAGAGAACGCGTCGGTAGGTTTTCAGAACCGGTTTTTCCAAGGTTAACCAGTACGCAATAACAGGGGAAAGCTATGCAATAGTGTAGGGCAGGGGAAGGGTTTGATCCAGACAACAAAGGATGTCTGGAAATGAAATGCGCAGCAAGGGTCAAATCTCTGAAGCTATGCGTCGCTTGTAGAACCGGTTTCAGCCGCCAATTAATATTCCGCTCAGGGTTGCCCCAAGGCACAGGACGCTTTAGCGCAGGTTTTTTTTATCTGTACTATGAAGAAGGGAGAGCTCTCAGGGACTGGGCCTACAGTTTTCACCATTTGTTTTTATCACGGGGTAACGAACCTAGGACCTTTTGATTATTGATTTAGGTAGTAAATGTATGTTACTGTGTGCTATTTAACTTATTATTTTACAATTTTATACCTATTTTTAACCTAAATAACACTATTTGTACTATTCAGGCAACATTTTTTATTAAATTTTGGACTCACAAAGACATTTTTTTCAACTTTTAACTTATTATTTTACAATTTTATACCTATTTTTAACCTAAATAACACTATTTATACTATTAAGGAAAGATTTTTAGTTATATTTTCGACACACAAAGTGTGTGTTCTCAACTTTTATCTGTTTATTTCACAAGTTTAGGCTTATTTTTACCAAAATAACACAATTCAATCTGTTCAGGAAAGACTTTTAGTTACATTTTCGACACACTAAGTGTGTGTTCTCAACTTCTATCTGTTTATTAGGCTTATTATTACTCAAATAACACAATTCAATCTGTTCAGGAAAGACTTTTAGTTACATTTTCGACTCACAAAAAGACATTTTCTAAACTTTTAACTTATTATTTTACAACTTTATGTTAATTTTTTACCAAAATAACACTATTTATACTATTCAGGTAACATTTTTTATTAAATTTTGGACTCACAAAGTGTGTGTTCTCAACTTCTATCTGTTTATTAGGCTTATTATTACTCAAATAACACGATTTGAACGTGTTTTTTATTACATTTTGGACACACACACACACACTTACACACACACATACACACACACACACACACACAGATATATTTTCCAAGTTTACAGGATTATTCTCTAGTTTACTCAAATAACACAATTTAATCCAGTCAGGAAGGATTTGTTATTATATTTTGGATGCACAAAGATATGTTTTCAATTTTTTACTGATTTTTTGCAGGGTATGTATTAATTTGTATTTATTTTGTTTTGTATCATATATACATTTACAAATTTTTAATTTAGAGTTTAGTATTTATTTAATTTTTTTTCAAAAACACTAAAGAAAAAGTACTTTTAGCTAAAATGTAAGCCACAGAATATATTATTATTATTATTATTATTAGGGTTTATTGATTTCCACTATGCTATTTTTGGTTCTGTATTTCTATATGTATTTATTTAGGTCAGGTTACGCCTGCTACGTAGGAAAGTTTGTTTATTTTAGAGTTTGCTGAGTATTTTGTTACTGTTGTACTAGGTAAAGTTTTCTAAATATATCAGGAAGGGCTCCATCCATATACTTTTGTTTTTGCTGTTTGGAGATGATGCGATCAGCATCACTCTCCATCTGCTTTTTATCTTATGTACCCAATATTATTTTGAGGCTTAGTGAATTCTAGAGCCTATTTATGCAGGAGAGAGGGCTTGAAAATGTTGATCTCAGATAGCCCACAACTATTTGTCAGAGTATTTTAAAGGATATTTTATACTTATTATGGGCCACTAGAATATCTAAGCTTGCTTAATTTTAATGCCTGTAACGCTGTTATTGTATTTCTAGCTAAGGTTTACTGGATAAAGTACACGAAATGTTTAACATTTCGACTATTTGCCTAATTTTTAGTGTAACGAAAATTATTGTGTGTCTATGAGGTCTGAAACCCCTTTACCGATGGGTCCATATTTGGACGCTTACCAACATTGTTCCTTTTTTTAAAAATATATATATATATATAACCATTTATCAATATATTCTCAACTCACAGGACAAGACGAAGTTCACAGACGACTGACTATATGGACCATAGGTCCACTTGCTAAACTTTTTTACTATTCTAGAAGAATAACTTAGCCTTATAGCCTTTTTCAAGGTATATTTGAAGTATTACTGGTTTTTGGGTGAATCAACACTTGGGTTATTTCCACTTGGTTTGTTATACGAGGCTACAATTACTATCTGAACACTGAAATTCTCTGATTGAAACTAAAAGCTTAGGCTGTAACTAGGGACTTAGTATGTATATCGACAATTTATAGGACAACACGAACCTTACAAAGAATTGTAGGTGACGTAGGCCCACACGCCAGAGCTTTGTTAACCTGCAAGAAGCATTTACAGCTAATGCTACGAGGAAATGATGTTGATTTTTTACTGTTTCACAAAAATGCTACCTTTTATACATCCAATATTTGCTTTTCAAGTAACTACATGTACCAGAAGTACTTACAGGCCAAATCTAACTAGACTTCGACTTATTCTATATCAGGTGCTAAATTTATAAAGAACTATGATTGTGTATATTTCTGAGGAAGTACGCAAGAGCAGATTATCTGATTAAATTATCTGAAAAACAGATTTTTCTATGTAAGTATATTTATATTGACTGGATTATTTAACAGATCAAACAGGAAGACTGCAAAATTCATTAAATGTAGTTCTATAGTATAGGTGGTTTTCTGAGATATAAAAAGAACAAATATAAGATTTCGCTTCTTTTTTTTGCTTCTGAGGCTAATTGCGACGCTAAGGGTAAATGGCGAGGAAAAGTAACGGAGGAGAAACAGTCCCAAAAGATATGGGCTGCATGTAAGTTAATACCACAGAGATATTACAGTAGGTGTAGGTTCTACCACCAGAATATTTCTATTATAATAATACTGGTTATGCTGTACTGTTAGCTAAAAATGCTGATATTTGAGAAACTTAAAAGCTTACTTACGACTTACTGTTGCACATGATCCGATGTCAAAATTTAAAAATTGTAATCGCCCAGACAGGGACTTGAACCCTGGACAGATAGGTTAAAAGCCTAACGCTATAACAACTAAGCTATTTGGGCACAAGGTATTCTTTTCTTGAAAAGTTTGTTATGTTAAGAAATATATTGAAACAATTGAGAACACTCTTGATCTGGTTCGACAGAGAAGGAGACAACATTTCCAAATTTTTACAGACTGGGTGTATTTTTCCACTATAGGGGCCTTCACTATATGTAATTCGAAACGCGAAAGTTCACCTAGCTTCCAAAATTGAGGTAAAGATTGTGTTTGGCGAGATTAACAAGTTACAATTATATCCAGTTACGGACAAATAAAGCTAAAACTCTCAGATTTAATGTACTAGCCAAGCTTTAGTAACATTTTCTTCACTTTAGTACAAATACCAAAGAAATAGGTATATTTTATTTATAATTTGACAAAATGTACTAGTATTTAATTCACAAAGTTAGGTAAAAAACAGTATTTTTTAAAAATATTGTTACTGCCTTCAAATTTTATGTTATTTACCCACTAACAACTGGTTTACACTGTTTGGCATCCTTTAAATAGGAAAAGAAGGAATTATTTGTTTAGTATTTTTACTACTTTATATTTATTTAAGAAAACAATTCTACAGTTTAACTTAATTTTTAACAAATTGTTACTAATTTATATTTCAAAGTTATGTTATTTAGAGTGTATGAAGGCGTATAAAGTTAATATTTGTACTTATCAATGCAACTAACAATTATATTCTACACACAAAAGATGATGTTTACAGTTAAATTACTTGAATCAGAGAATAATATTTTACAGTAATTGATTCATTCAGCACTAGTCAGTACTTTTATGCATCAGAAAGTTTTCTTAATTTTCTATTACGCATGCTATTTTGGGCTATTCTTAAAATGTATTTCTAAGGCAAACTGGTTTAATTTTCTGCTTATAATGCAAAGTTGACATAGTTTTCGCACAATGCATTGTACATTTGTTATATTCACTATTTACAAACCAAAAATTTACGCTTATTTAATGTATAACTAACTAACTCTCTAGCCTTTTTAAACCCGAAGGTTCATGGCTGCAGCAACACATGCCTTTCATCTGTCCCTGTCCTGAGCAAGATCTATATACTCCTTTCCTTCCCTACCAATTTCCTTTAGGTCCATCTCTACATTAGCCCTCCATTTTTGTTTTGGTCTTCCTATTGGTCTTTTACCATCAGGTTTCCCAACAAGAATCCTGTATACTCTTCTTTCCTCTCCCATTTGTACCACATGATCTACACACCTAAGTCTTCTTGATTTAATCATTCTAATAATATCTGAACATGAATACAAATTATGTACTTCTAAATTATGTAACCTTCTCCACTTATCTGTCTCCTCATCTGTTTTAGGCCCAAATATTTTCCTAAGGATTTTATTTTCAAATACTCTCAATTTATGTTCCTCTTTCAATGTAAGTGAGCAAGTTTATTTACTGTATTTAACCTCTATTTCTTGTAATTAACAAAAATTAAAAGCTTATACTGTAGTTATTATATCTTTTTCCATCAGCTTATTTTGAAATCAATATTATTAGATATAGTCTTTGATTTATAACTATATTGCTTTTTTTATCAATTTATCTAAGAGTACACGCAGACAAACATATGTGTACACATTTTTATGTATATAGATATGGCTTTTTTCAATATTTTAGTATGAAGATTGCACTTTAGCTATTCAAGCAAGGGTAGGAAAGGTAGGATTTCTGAGAATTTCTTGCAGGATTTTGTTGTCCAAGTACAGATGAGAACTGAGCTGGGAGACTGTTTTGAACCTTTTCATGAGAGTTTGCATGTGAACTGTATGTAAATTGCGCACTATTGACTGTGCATGCTTCTAAGTTTTGCTGTTATTTTACATCAACCCTGTGAGACTGTAGAGAGTTTTCTCTTTTCAAGTAGTTTTTACTGATTGTATTTGTATATGTTTTGGGGACTTAGCAGTTTTATGTTATGGGGCAGTTTGTTGTAGAATATTTTTACCTGATTGTATGATATATTGAGTGCTTGCTGTTCTAGTTGTAATTATCTTTTCTTCTTGTGTTGTGTATTTGACTATATTTTGACCAAGTTCGTAGTATTTACAATAATTGTTATTGACTTGTAGTTGTATGGAGTTCTCCTTGAAAAATCCTTTGCAAGATGACAAATACTTTAGTCTGAACATTATTCTTAGTGTTCACTTTTGAAGCCTTACTATTCTGGTAGTATTATTAATGTAGAGGTAAATTAGGCTAAAATGTAGGCATTTTTCTGATAAATTACTCACTTAGTTGTTTCAGCAGGTAGAAGTTGCATGATGGTTTACTGCTGATGATGTTAATTTGCTCTTCTTATGTACTACGTATGATGTAGGTTACTTGAGTAATTGGAATTTTCTACTGAAAAAAGGATTGCTTGTCTATTTTATTCCTATGTTGTTGAGTTTGTCCATAAGCAAGCCATGTTTTTACTCTATCCTATGCCTTGGAAGAATCTAGATATATTGTGTTTGCAGTTTTATGTTTCTCTAAGGTTTCAGCTATGTAGGTTTTAAATTGTGCTGTGGGTGTGACTATTGATTTCTTTTTCTGGATGCCATGTTGGTTTCTGTGTATTCCTTTTGCTGCTTGAATTTGACTTAGGTTGTTTGCTTTTTTTTTCTTAGATCTTTATTTGTTCAGTATTTTTTATTTTTTAATATTTTTTATATAAAAAATTCAAGATACATTGTTAAAATCAAAGTGTGTTAAAATTCAATTTTTCAAAGTTAAAGTTTTAAAAGTACAATTTTATAAAATTAAAAGTTATAATAGTACATTTTTGTTAGTAGAAGTTTTTATACTAGGGTAAATTATTTTGTTGTTAAAGTAAAATATGTTAGTTTATGTAAAATTAGAGTAATTAAAATTCAATTTTTCAAAGTTAAAGTTTTAAAAATACAATTTTCTAAAATTAAAAGTTATAATAGTACATTTTTGTTAGTAGAAGTTTTTATACTAGGGTAAGTTTTTTGTTGTTAAAGTAAAATATGTTAGTTAATATAAAATTAAAGTAATTATAATTCAAAAAATAAAAAATACTGAACAAATAAAGATCTAAGAAAAAAAAAGCAAACAACCTAAGTCAAATTCAAGCAGCAAAAGGAATACACAGAAACCAACATGGCATCCAGAAAAAGAAATCAATAGTCACACCCACAGCACAATTTAAAACCTACATAGCTGAAACCTTAGAGAAACATAAAACTGCAAACACAATATATCTAGATTCTTCCAAGGCATAGGATAGAGTAAAAACATGGCTTGCTTATGGACAAACTCAACAACATAGGAATAAAATAGACAAGCAATCCTTTTTTCAGTAGAAAATTCCAATTACTCAAGTAACCTACATCATACGTAGTACATAAGAAGAGCAAATTAACATCATCAGCAGTAAACCATCATGCAACTTCTACCTGCTGAAACAACTAAGTGAGTAATTTATCAGAAAAATGCCTACATTTTAGCCTAATTTACCTCTACATTAATAATACTACCAGAATAGTAAGGCTTCAAAAGTGAACACTAAGAATAATGTTCAGACTAAAGTATTTGTCATCTTGCAAAGGATTTTTCAAGGAGAACTCCATACAACTACAAGTCAATAACAATTATTGTAAATACTACGAACTTGGTCAAAATATAGTCAAATACACAACACAAGAAGAAAAGATAATTACAACTAGAACAGCAAGCACTCAATATATCATACAATCAGGTAAAAATATTCTACAACAAACTGCCCCATAACATAAAACTGCTAAGTCCCCAAAACATATACAAATACAATCAGTAAAAACTACTTGAAAAGAGAAAACTCTCTACAGTCTCACAGGGTTGATGTAAAATAACAGCAAAACTTAGAAGCATGCACAGTCAATAGTGCGCAATTTACATACAGTTCACATGCAAACTCTCATGAAAAGGTTCAAAACAGTCTCCCAGCTCAGTTCTCATCTGTACTTGGACAACAAAATCCTGCAAGAAATTCTCAGAAATCCTACCTTTCCTACCCTTGCTTGAATAGCTAAAGTGCAATCTTCATACTAAAATATTGAAAAAAGCCATATCTATATACATAAAAATGTGTACACATATGTTTGTCTGCGTGTACTCTTAGATAAATTGATAAAAAAAGCAATATAGTTATAAATCAAAGACTATATCTAATAATATTGATTTCAAAATAAGCTGATGGAAAAAGATATAATAACTACAGTATAAGCTTTTAATTTTTGTTAATTACAAGAAATAGAGGTTAAATACAGTAAATAAACTTGCTCACTTACATTGAAAGAGGAACATAAATTGAGAGTATTTGAAAATAAAATCCTTAGGAAAATATTTGGGCCTAAAACAGATGAGGAGACAGATAAGTGGAGAAGGTTACATAATTTAGAAGTACATAATTTGTATTCATGTTCAGATATTATTAGAATGATTAAATCAAGAAGACTTAGGTGTGTAGATCATGTGGTACAAATGGGAGAGGAAAGAAGAGTATACAGGATTCTTGTTGGGAAACCTGATGGTAAAAGACCAATAGGAAGACCAAAACAAAAATGGAGGGCTAATGTAGAGATGGACCTAAAGGAAATTGGTAGGGAAGGAAAGGAGTATATAGATCTTGCTCAGGACAGGGACAGATGAAAGGCATGTGTTGCTGCAGCCATGAACCTTCGGGTTTAAAAAGGCTAGAGAGTTAGTTAGTTATACATTAAATAAGCGTAAATTTTTGGTTTGTAAATAGTGAATATAACAAATGTACAATGCATTGTGCGAAAACTATGTCAACTTTGCATTATAAGCAGAAAATTAAACCAGTTTGCCTTAGAAATACATTTTAAGAATAGCCCAAAATAGCATGCGTAATAGAAAATTAAGAAAACTTTCTGATGCATAAAAGTACTGACTAGTGCTGAATGAATCAATTACTGTAAAATATTATTCTCTGATTCAAGTAATTTAACTGTAAACATCATCTTTTGTGTGTAGAATATAATTGTTAGTTGCATTGATAAGTACAAATATTAACTTTATACGCCTTCATACACTCTAAATAACATAACTTTGAAATATAAATTAGTAACAATTTGTTAAAAATTAAGTTAAACTGTAGAATTGTTTTCTTAAATAAATATAAAGTAGTAAAAATACTAAACAAATAATTCCTTCTTTTCCTATTTAAAGGATGCCAAACAGTGTAAACCAGTTGTTAGTGGGTAAATAACATAAAATTTGAAGGCAGTAACAATATTTTTAAAAAATACTGTTTTTTACCTAACTTTGTGAATTAAATACTAGTACATTTTGTCAAATTATAAATAAAATATACCTATTTCTTTGGTATTTGTACTAAAGTGAAGAAAATGTTACTAAAGCTTGGCTAGTACATTAAATCTGAGAGTTTTAGCTTTATTTGTCCGTAACTGGATATAATTGTAACTTGTTAATCTCGCCAAACACAATCTTTACCTCAATTTTGGAAGCTAGGTGAACTTTCGCGTTTCGAATTACATATAGTGAAGGCCCCTATAGTGGAAAAATACACCCAGTCTGTAAAAATTTGGAAATGTTGTCTCCTTCTCTGTCGAACCAGATCAAGAGTGTTCTCAATTGTTTCAATATATTTCTTAACATAACAAACTTTTCAAGAAAAGAATACCTTGTGCCCAAATAGCTTAGTTGTTATAGCGTTAGGCTTTTAACCTATCTGTCCAGGGTTCAAGTCCCTGTCTGGGCGATTACAATTTTTAAATTTTGACATCGGATCATGTGCAACAGTAAGTCGTAAGTAAGCTTTTAAGTTTCTCAAATATCAGCATTTTTAGCTAACAGTACAGCATAACCAGTATTATTATAATAGAAATATTCTGGTGGTAGAACCTACACCTACTGTAATATCTCTGTGGTATTAACTTACATGCAGCCCATATCTTTTGGGACTGTTTCTCCTCCGTTACTTTTCCTCGCCATTTACCCTTAGCGTCGCAATTAGCCTCAGAAGCAAAAAAAAGAAGCGAAATCTTATATTTGTTCTTTTTATATCTCAGAAAACCACCTATACTATAGAACTACATTTAATGAATTTTGCAGTCTTCCTGTTTGATCTGTTAAATAATCCAGTCAATATAAATATACTTACATAGAAAAATCTGTTTTTCAGATAATTTAATCAGATAATCTGCTCTTGCGTACTTCCTCAGAAATATACACAATCATAGTTCTTTATAAATTTAGCACCTGATATAGAATAAGTCGAAGTCTAGTTAGATTTGGCCTGTAAGTACTTCTGGTACATGTAGTTACTTGAAAAGCAAATATTGGATGTATAAAAGGTAGCATTTTTGTGAAACAGTAAAAAATCAACATCATTTCCTCGTAGCATTAGCTGTAAATGCTTCTTGCAGGTTAACAAAGCTCTGGCGTGTGGGCCTACGTCACCTACAATTCTTTGTAAGGTTCGTGTTGTCCTATAAATTGTCGATATACATACTAAGTCCCTAGTTACAGCCTAAGCTTTTAGTTTCAATCAGAGAATTTCAGTGTTCAGATAGTAATTGTAGCCTCGTATAACAAACCAAGTGGAAATAACCCAAGTGTTGATTCACCCAAAAACCAGTAATACTTCAAATATACCTTGAAAAAGGCTATAAGGCTAAGTTATTCTTCTAGAATAGTAAAAAAGTTTAGCAAGTGGACCTATGGTCCATATAGTCAGTCGTCTGTGAACTTCGTCTTGTCCTGTGAGTTGAGAATATATTGATAAATGGTTATATATATATATATATTTTTAAAAAAAGGAACAATGTTGGTAAGCGTCCAAATATGGACCCATCGGTAAAGGGGTTTCAGACCTCATAGACACACAATAATTTTCGTTACACTAAAAATTAGGCAAATAGTCGAAATGTTAAACATTTCGTGTACTTTATCCAGTAAACCTTAGCTAGAAATACAATAACAGCGTTACAGGCATTAAAATTAAGCAAGCTTAGATATTCTAGTGGCCCATAATAAGTATAAAATATCCTTTAAAATACTCTGACAAATAGTTGTGGGCTATCTGAGATCAACATTTTCAAGCCCTCTCTCCTGCATAAATAGGCTCTAGAATTCACTAAGCCTCAAAATAATATTGGGTACATAAGATAAAAAGCAGATGGAGAGTGATGCTGATCGCATCATCTCCAAACAGCAAAAACAAAAGTATATGGATGGAGCCCTTCCTGATATATTTAGAAAACTTTACCTAGTACAACAGTAACAAAATACTCAGCAAACTCTAAAATAAACAAACTTTCCTACGTAGCAGGCGTAACCTGACCTAAATAAATACATATAGAAATACAGAACCAAAAATAGCATAGTGGAAATCAATAAACCCTAATAATAATAATAATAATAATATATTCTGTGGCTTACATTTTAGCTAAAAGTACTTTTTCTTTAGTGTTTTTGAAAAAAAATTAAATAAATACTAAACTCTAAATTAAAAATTTGTAAATGTATATATGATACAAAACAAAATAAATACAAATTAATACATACCCTGCAAAAAATCAGTAAAAAATTGAAAACATATCTTTGTGCATCCAAAATATAATAACAAATCCTTCCTGACTGGATTAAATTGTGTTATTTGAGTAAACTAGAGAATAATCCTGTAAACTTGGAAAATATATCTGTGTGTGTGTGTGTGTGTGTATGTGTGTGTGTAAGTGTGTGTGTGTGTGTCCAAAATGTAATAAAAAACACGTTCAAATCGTGTTATTTGAGTAATAATAAGCCTAATAAACAGATAGAAGTTGAGAACACACACTTTGTGAGTCCAAAATTTAATAAAAAATGTTACCTGAATAGTATAAATAGTGTTATTTTGGTAAAAAATTAACATAAAGTTGTAAAATAATAAGTTAAAAGTTTAGAAAATGTCTTTTTGTGAGTCGAAAATGTAACTAAAAGTCTTTCCTGAACAGATTGAATTGTGTTATTTGAGTAATAATAAGCCTAATAAACAGATAGAAGTTGAGAACACACACTTAGTGTGTCGAAAATGTAACTAAAAGTCTTTCCTGAACAGATTGAATTGTGTTATTTTGGTAAAAATAAGCCTAAACTTGTGAAATAAACAGATAAAAGTTGAGAACACACACTTTGTGTGTCGAAAATATAACTAAAAATCTTTCCTTAATAGTATAAATAGTGTTATTTAGGTTAAAAATAGGTATAAAATTGTAAAATAATAAGTTAAAAGTTGAAAAAAATGTCTTTGTGAGTCCAAAATTTAATAAAAAATGTTGCCTGAATAGTACAAATAGTGTTATTTAGGTTAAAAATAGGTATAAAATTGTAAAATAATAAGTTAAATAGCACACAGTAACATACATTTACTACCTAAATCAATAATCAAAAGGTCCTAGGTTCGTTACCCCGTGATAAAAACAAATGGTGAAAACTGTAGGCCCAGTCCCTGAGAGCTCTCCCTTCTTCATAGTACAGATAAAAAAAACCTGCGCTAAAGCGTCCTGTGCCTTGGGGCAACCCTGAGCGGAATATTAATTGGCGGCTGAAACCGGTTCTACAAGCGACGCATAGCTTCAGAGATTTGACCCTTGCTGCGCATTTCATTTCCAGACATCCTTTGTTGTCTGGATCAAACCCTTCCCCTGCCCTACACTATTGCATAGCTTTCCCCTGTTATTGCGTACTGGTTAACCTTGGAAAAACCGGTTCTGAAAACCTACCGACGCGTTCTCTGATTGGTCAATTGGGTTCGTTCTTTGTCCTGACGTTGTGACGTCATTTGACCTTGAACGCACACTCCCCAAATTCCTTTCTCGTCTACCTGGGCGGAATATTAATTCATTCTCTCTGTCTGGCATCAGAGCGGAATCGAAATTCTGAGACAGTATTCTGTCTAGCGTGTTGCACCACAGTGTTTCATAACATAATGAAAATTACATAGTACTAATTAATAATATTACATATCGCGGGTTCAAATACCGGGACCGTCTCCTATCGTAATTGAACCTGTACCTACACCCATTACCACCGTTCATAGCGGTTCATAAACCATAGAAAACTTATTTTCAATATTATAAACATTAATATTAACATTTTATACATTACATACTTTGCAGTAATGAATATAAAACCATATGCATAGCGTTTAGTACCTCTAATTACCTTCTATATACATATTTTTCATAAAATAAATAAATATATATTCATAAAAAGTTATAAACATGCAAATACATAAATGTAAAGTATTCTAAGTACATGCAAATAAGTTCTAAGTACATGCGAATTAATTAAAACCCGTGGAAATTAGTTATAAGTACGTGCAAATTAAATTGCGAATATTAAATAGCGACCGACTTTATCTAATTCCGATACTACTCTTATGACTGCCTGCGAGCGTGCATGACCCAATAAATTATAACTTTTAACTTGTGCGAATCAGTACGTACGTGCGCGATTCGTGATTAAAGATTTTGGACATTTTAATTATAAAGTATTTGGAATTTTATTTACTGTCACGTGTCGCAATTCGGTGGTTTCCTTCCTGGAGGAAGGGTGGATCGTCTTAATCCCGATCCCTGGGTGAGAACTGGTGCTCCCAACTGACCAGCCGGAGCAAGGAGCGGTGTGTTGCCAATTCGGATCTCCATACCCTGGAGTTACGAGTGGTGGCACGTTGCAGCTTTATACTCCGAAGTCGATACCAAAGGTTCATGGACGTCTGCAGGATTTTTTTCCAGGGAGGGTCAAGCAAGGTAGTTTTTTTTTCCAGGGGGGGGGCAAACAAGGTGCATGTTCCCCCATAACAATGTTGTCTCCTAAAAAACCATTGCTTTAATTTGAAGTAATCATGTTCATGCAATAATTAACATATATTATTATAGCTAAAATGCAATTGCGCGATATATATATAATTTTTGGTTGACTTTCCTTTTCCAGGTGGGTCGTGCCCTTGCCTCTCTTTCGGACATTCATGCAAAGGTTCTATTTTTATTTCGCGTCTACCACTTTCGGTTAATCGCGATGATAAAGGATGTGATAGGTGATGGAAGTGGTATAAAGACAAATGACCCATCCATATTTTCTAATCCGACATTGGACTTCGCAGTGTATTACGCTAACTAATTTGCCACGGGATCGGCTTCTTCGTGTTTGTCTACTCATCAAATGAGTGATTAGTTATTCAAACTATATAGGTAGGAAAGCTATATAAAATAACGAAACAGAAAAAAATCCACTTGACGTCTTGTAGTACTATCATCAACCTACAATTTCATGCTCTCAAATCCACACAGAAAACTTCTTGTGGCATTAGTTTTACGGAATGGCCTTCCGGAATAAAGATTGCTCATTTCCTGGTTCAGCTCGAAACAATTCAGGTGCCTTATCGATGGTGTTCTTGAGCATGCAGGGTTTCTAACCTACTTCGCCGTAATTCAGTTGTTGTATCTTGTTTAATATGATGTATTGCAGAGCCAACCGCAGATTAAATAGGAGGAAAAAGATTTTTTCCGACGGAAAATAAGTTGTCAATGCTGCGAACACCGAAGCATTCTTGATAAGACGCTTTCCTGAAAAAGCGCAACCCCAGTATCGAAGGTCATGCTACACGTGGATTGGTAACTTTCGGGAGCATGCTGTCTGTCTACACAATTCTACTCAAATACCTGTTTGAAAATGAATCTTCTGCTCGCATTTTATTGTTCAAATGTAGTTCTGACATTGTAGCATTTTGCAATTATTTTTATTTGTTCTTATTTGGCTTTGCTTTTATGTCATTTTTATAATTAATCGAAACTATGAAGATGGATGATAAATAGATGAAATTGATGAAGAGACACCTAAAAAAGATATTTACAGACCAGGACTCGAACCCGGAACCTAAAGCGGATAGGTTGGGGGGGGGGGAAGAACGTCAATAACTCCCGGCCAGGAACAGGCTTATAATTTTTGTAATTTCTCAGGAGTATTTTTCGTTCTGTTCATGCATAATGCCTGCTTTCGGAAACTTAATTTATAAGTGACACACTTCGTTCGTTGGGGACAAGCCACGTATTGTTTGAGAGGAGGGATACATCTCGTTCATATACTAGATACAATCATGGACTATACTTGAAATGGCCTCCCCGATGGCGCAGTGGTTGCGTCGTCGCCTAGTAATCAAGGGGTCCCGGGTTCGATATCCGGTGGAGGCACAAGTGGTTCGGATTCCACTTCAAACTGTAGGTCCAGTCCCGATTAGCCTTACTGTGCATAAAGTGGACTCAAAACACCAAATAAATCAATCATATACTTGAAATGTGGCGTGCTAAGCACTACTTTCGGAGATCAGATGGACATGGCAATTTTGATATACAAGTTGCATTTTTTCTATTTAGATTATTTATGTCCAAATTTTATCCTAATAGATAATCTCGCAACAACGCAAAATATTTTAATTGACTCGAATTCACAATGACTCATATACAGTGTGTTTATAAATGAACGGTGCGGCTTAAAAAATTAATAATACATCTATTTATTACCTTACACGGGCAAAACTTACACCGTAATCAGCAGCAACTGTCCAAGTTTATATAACTTTATTTAAATTGGTATCAAGATAGAAATCGAGAGAGGGCAATTGCCCCTCTGTGCCCCCTTGCAGGTGCTCTTGGCCGTCTGGAAGATATAGTGCACGAAACACGTGAAAACTGAATCCATCTTGAGTATCCTTTTGTCTTGCTACTCTTAGATTCTGCAACCTTTCTTTCTATAGTTCAATGTTTGCCCCCTTACTTCCTAGAATTGATTTCCATACAAGTTTGAGGGCTAATCTCCCCTGCCCCCTGTGGTTGTGCCACTGCACCTTCTTCCGCCGTTGTTCCTTTGTGAACTTTCATCGGCTTCAAAATACTTCATTTTCTTCAAGAGCATAATATCGTTTAATAACCGGCGATATGATTCCTCTACCCTAAATTTCTGGATTAAAGTATAATAATATAGGGGCATGGAAATCTGGATGGGGGGCGAGGATGGCCACCTCTCCCCTTTAGAAAACGAATGTCAGCTAAAAGTATATATTTCACACGTATAATTTGATTTGTCATAGTAATTTACATTAATTATTATAATGGGGATGCAGGAATGCGATAATTTCGAATACAAGTGGTGTTTCTTGAGGGGGCAACACTATTATCGGGTTAATATGCATATGGCATATTTCCCTGCGTCTAAAATATCGACAGATGTCCATGATTAGGGGGGGGGCATTTGCCCCCCCCCCTTGCACCCCGTGCGTACGCCTATTACTACTCATTTCTACACTAGTTGGAAGCTTTATTCAATTTCGAGCCAAAAATGTAATTTAATATCAAATCAGGGTTGTTAAATGTCCACGAACCCATAAATTCTAATGGGTTCTATTGGGTTCCGCAACAAGACCGGAACCTTTTTTATCGCACAGTTTAAATTCGGTCCAAGTTGAGTATTCTTTCATTTCAATATGGAACTTATACCGTCTATAAATTGATCCGGAAAGAAGGTCCCTGTGCCGTGTTTCAATTGATCAGGAGAAAAGGTCCCTGGAACGAATTGAAATACATAAAAAGGCTCTTTACAGTCCAGATCCATTTATGCTTGCTAATATGCAATATGGTATATACTACCGTTACAAGGAACGTAGTAACGAAATGCAATATGGTATATACTAGCGTTACAAAAACGTAACGAAATGCAACATGAACCGGAATTGAATTGATTTAAAATTCCTGACCCTTTAACAACCCTGGTTGAAATTCATTTCTTTACAAACAACCATATTTTTAACGGCTATTTCACATTAATCCCATACTATATACTGAGTTATTTTTCGCAATGTTCCAATGAAAGGTAAGAGATTTTGGCTATTCCTTTTTCTTCCTTGATGTTAAATAAATCATATTCGTCACGCGCCTATAACGTTAGTAACTAACATTTGTGAATTGTTCTTTCCTTGTAACGTTAACATCTACCATACTGAATTTATTTACGTTCCTTATGCAGATGGTATGTACTCAACTGCATTTTGTTCCGTTCCGCTACAGTGGTTTACATGTTGCTACATTCCTATGTAACGTTAATTAACATTTTGCCTTTCACTTCATTCCGTTACGGAGAATTGCATTCATTACGTTCCTATGTACCGTTATTTACTACCATGTTGCATTTCGTTACGTTTTTGTAACGCTAGTATATACCATATTGCATTTCGTTACTACGTTCCTTGTAACGGTAGTATATACCATATTGCATATTACGTTATGTTCTAATGTGCTCATTTCGTTCCGTTCCTTTATAACGTTAATATCTACCATAATACATTTTGTTACGTTCTCTGTAACGTCAGTCTATAACATATTGCATTTCGTTACGTTACATGGGTACCAGCAGTTGAACCACACTCTTCCTCCTACAAAATGGAACGTACCGTGTAACGCAAATTGGGTACGTTACGACTCCCTGGTTTGTAGATGAATCTTCTGTTCGTATTTTATTTTTCAAATGTAGTTCTGACATTCTAGTCATTTTGCAGTTATATTTATTTGTTCTTAATTTGCTTTGCGTTTATGTCATTTTTATAGTTAATCGAAACTATGAAGATGGATGATAATTATATTAAATTAATGAAGAGACACCTAAAAAATATATTTACAGACGAGGACTCGAACCCGGAACCTAAAGCGGATAGGTTGTGGGGAAGACCGTCAATAACTCCCGCCACGAACTGGCTTATAATATTTGTAATTTTTCAGGAGTATTTTTTGTTCTGTTCATGCATAATACCTGATTTCGGAAGCTTAATTTATGAGTGACACACTTCGTTCGGTGGGGACAAGCCACGTATTGTTTGAGTGGAGGGACACATCTCGTTCATATACTACTAGATACAATCATGAACTATACTTGAAATAGCCTCCCCGATGGCGCTGTGGTAGCGTCGTCGCCTTGTAATGAAGGGGTCCCGGGTTCGATACCCGGTGGAGGCACAAGTGATTGGGATTCCACTTCAAACTGTAGGTCCAGTCCCGACTAGCCTTACTGTGCATAAAGTGGACTCATAACACCAAATCTATCAATCATATACTTGAAATGTGACGTGCTAAACACTGCTTTCGGAGATCAGTTGGACATGGCAATTTTGATATACAAGTTGCATTTTCTCTACTTAGATTCATTATGTCCAAATTTTATCCTAATAGATAATCTCGCAACAACGCAAAATGTTTTAATTGACTCGAATTTACAATGACTCATATACAGTGTGTTTATTAATGAACAGTGAGATTTCAAAAATTAATAATACATCTATTTATTACCTTACACTGGCAAAACTTACACCGTAACCAGCAGCAACTGTCCAAGTTTATATAACTTTATTTATATTTGTATAACGATAAGGAATCGAGAGGGGGCAATTGCCCCTCTGTGGCTCCTTGTAGGTGTTCTTGGCCATCTGGAAGAAATAGTGCACGACAGATGTGAAAACTAAATCCATCTTCAGTATCCTTTTGTCTTGCTACTCTTAGATTCTGCAACCTTTCTTTCTATAGTTCAATGTTTGCCCCCTAACCCCCTAGAATTGATTTCCATGCAAGTTTGAGGGCTAATCTCCCCTGCCCCCTGTGGTTGCGCCACTGCACCTTCTTCCGCCGTTGTTGCTTTGTTAACTTTCATCGGCTTGAAAATACTTCATTTTCTTCAAGAGCTTAATATCGTTTTATAACCGGCGATAAGATTCCTCTACCCTAAATTTCTGGATTAAAGTATAATAATATAGGGCATGCAAATCTGAAAGGGGGCGAGGATGGCCACATCTCCCCTTTAGAAAACGAATGTCAGCTAAAAGTATATATTTCACACGTATAATTTGATTCCAGTCATAATAATTTACATTAATTATTATAATGGTTATGCAGGAGTGCGATAATTTCGAATTCAAGAGGTGTTTTTTGAGTGGACAACACTATTATCGGGTTAATATGCCCCATGTAAAAATGCCTTGCTTGTCCCTGCGTCGAAAATATAGGCAGACGTCCTTGATTAGGGGGTGGGGCATGTGCCCCCCTTGCACCCCGTGCGCACGTATATGGCTACTCATTTCTACACTAGTTGGAAGCTTTATTCAATTTAGAGCCAAAAATGTAATTTTCAAATCAGGGTTGTTAAACGTCCACGAACCCATAAATTCTAATGGGTTCTATTGGGTACCGCAACAAGACCGGAATCTTTTTTATCGCACAGTTTAAATTCGGTGCAAGTTGCGTATTGTTTAATTTCAACATGGAACTTAGACAGTCTTTAAATTGATCCGGAAAGAAGGTCCGTGTGCCGTATTTCAATTGATCCGGAGAAAAGGTTCCTGGAACGAATTGAAGTATTTTAAACATAAAAAGGCTCTTTACGGTCCACATTTATTTATGCTTGCTAATATTCCCTGATGAACCGAAATTGAAATGATTTAAAATTTCTGACCCTTTAACAAGCCTGGTTGAAATTCATTTATTTACAATCAAATTTTTAACGGCTATTTCACATTAATCCCACACGATATTCTGAGTTATTTTTCGCAATGTTCCAATGAAAGGTGGAAAGGTTCCAATTTGGGCTATTCCTTTTTCTTCCTTGATGTTAAATATTTTATATTCGTCACGCGCCTATAACGTTTCTAGCTAACATTTGTGAATTGTTCTTTCCTTGTAACGTTAACATCTACCATACTGAATTTATTTACGTTCCTTATGCAGATGGCATGTACCCAACTGCATTTTGTTCCGTTCCACTACAGTGGTTTACATTTTGTTACATTCCTATGTAACGTTAATTAACCATATTGCCTTTCACTTCATTCCGTTACGGAGGATTGCATTCAATTATGTTCCTATGTACCGTTATTTACTACCGTGCTGTATATCGCTACGTTTTTGTAACGCTAGTATATACCACATTGCATTTCGTTACTACATTCCTTGTAACTGTAGTATATACCATATTGCATATTACGTTATGTTCCAATGTGCTCATTTCGTTCCGTTCCTTTATAACGTTAATATCTACCATAATATATTTTGTTATGTTCCTTGTAACGTCAGTCTATAACATATTGCATTTCGTTACGTTACATGGGTACCAGCAGTTGAACCATACTCTTCCTCCTACAAAATGGAACGTACCGTGTAACGCAAATTGGGTACGTTACGACTCCCTGCTTTAGAATCACCTTAAAGCAGAAAATGGCTGAAAAGGGACAGAGAACTCACAGAAAGGCAGAGTTGAAAAGAAGGAGCGATATGAAACTTGGCGTGTTGCGACGAAGATTTTTTTTTTACTGTAGGTTGCTGGCTTTGGTTGGCTGTGTTTTAAGACCGTTTTATGCATAGAATGGCTAATCGGGACTGGACATACAGTTGAAAGTGGGATCCTAACCACTATGTGCCTCCTCCGGTTATCGAACCCGGGATACCTTGATTAGGTAATTTTCTGGCAACTGATTAAACGTATTTAATAGGGCTCAGCCGATACCACTTTGAACCGATGCCGATACTCTCACCGATACAAAGGCCTATACCGATACTTGGAAAATTAATTTTAAAACTAACAAAAGCTAGTTACTCATAACATTTCTTTAATGACACCAAATAACTCAAATTATTCTCGTGTAGAATTATAACACTAAAATATTGTGGCATGTTATTTTTTTTTTTATGTGAACTTGTCTGTAGACCCAGAGGATGCAAAGAAAGAGGTTTTAGAAATGTTGCAGAAGTGTTGCAGTTACAAAAATAAATTATGGATTTGTTTCTTCTTCAGTTTCATGTAAACACTATAATATTCAGTCTTTTCGATTAGGTTAACCTGGAGACGTGAAAATATATTCAAATACAATTACTGGAATAAAGCCTCTTTATGCTATGCTCTCCATGATTCTCTGTCATTTGGAATAAAAACAAGTCGCTGCAGTATCCTCGTAAGTTTATGTTGTGTTATCTCTAATTTTTGGAACTTTGAAAACTCTGGAGAAGAAATTGTTCTTTGGATTAAATAGAAAATTAAAAATTTACCCTTTTCCTGTATTTCTCTCAAATTTCCCACCAAGTGCATTTTTACTGCAATAACAGTCAATGTAAACAAAGCCAAGTGATTTCTGAGAAATAAGTTACATTACTGTGTTTGTTCTGGTGGCTGTACAGCTCAAAATTAGGTCCCACAACTTCAATACAGCAGCTACTTTGAGTGGTATGGCTTTATCATCACATGCACTCTATTCCTACGCGTAACATTCTTACACAGCCGCCATTCCAACAACCAATAGGATTTCTCAGATGCTACATATATTTGATTACATTGACTTCTTACAACGGATAGAGAATGAAAGCAGGGCCGTACCCAAGGGGGGGGCATGGTCTACCTGCCCCCCCTCGAGCCATTAAGATTTTTAATTTGAACGTATAAAAACCTACAAAAAATTACCTTGATGGTTTTCAAATTTTGCATGAATTTAGATTTTGTCCTTGCGCAAATTAATAGGTTGGTTCTGGACAGAGGCAGGCTCTATAAGTCTGCAGTTTGCAATATTGGGCTATTTTAGTTCTATAACCATTGATGCAAGGCTATCAGACGTTCCGATTTAGTCTGGACAGTCCATTCCTTTTAATACATGTCCCAACTTTTTCGTCTCTGCTCCCACACTACTTGCTATAAAGGAAGAAAGACTTTGTACCCCTACAGACATTGTACTGGTTATGTAGGACTTTCTGTAGAACACTGTACATTATTAAAATTGTATGAAATTTATGAGTCAAAACAGTTGTTTGACACTCTACAAATGGGAACCCCTTGATTGTTGAATGGTTTCCTCTATTACAGCGTCACTAATTAGAATAGAGGGGAATGTTCTATACTCTACATTATGGAAGAAAGGTTCCTCAATAACTGCAATACAAAACCAACCATATAAGGTGCATTTAGCTCTCCACCCGCACCACAAGGTCTGCGATTCTTTTTCGCCACCACTGAGCAGAAAGAAACTATTTTTCTTTCTCCAACATCAGAGGTTTTCTACAACCGATGTCCATTCTGCCACTCGATGGTTAAGGGTTAATTAATATTATGTAAATAGGAAAATCCACTTCACAGCAGAATCGTTGCTAGATTTTTGGGGCAAAAAATTGGCTGAAGTGCTTTTATCATGTATTACTTGTCCGAAACACTCAAGAAATTAAGTACATTATTATTTACGATATTCTGTCAATCTGAATTTGTTTTACTGCAACTTTTCTTCTCTACTTGTAAACATATATACAGTGGTGTGACCGTACAAAATACAACTTTCACAGTGTGCAGAGGACATGAAGGCCAAAAAATTCGATCCTACGAGTCTTTGATAATGGCATTTTCTATCCCACATGTATGCAACCCCATTTAATAGATTCTTGGTTGCCACACTGGCATTTATGTTTACTGTCTAATAAGTTTCTAGAAGCGAAAATACACCATAGAAATAATATTACTCCAGCAGACACTGCCAGGGTGAAGTCACTTAGCAGTTCCCTTCAGATAATTTATTTACAGGGTTTTCACTTACTGCAAAGTCCTGGACGAGTGGAAGAGTCAGGAAAACAAGGCTAGGACTGAGGTAATTGCAAACAAATGTTATTTTTCTTTTTCTTTTAAAAAAAGCTTTCAAAACCTTGAAATGCCAGAGGAATTAAATGTGTTTTGCTTTGGCAGAATTTGTAAACTGAAATAAGTTTCGTTATATCTTCCCAACTATCTTCTTATTTGGGTAATATTGCTTATAAAAAGGTTCTTTCATTTATTTTCAAAAAAATTTTCAACAAACGTGATTCGTTTGATTAACTTACAAAGTTCAATTGTGATGGGAAAATAAGAAATTGCTTTGAGCAAAAATCCTAATACCCATTATAAACAAATTTATTTCGGACTGGAATTGCAGTTTAAATTTGGATCCAAACCAGAGGTGGAAACTAGTTTCAGGGACTAGAGGTAGACCACAGAGATTCCCTAAACGCGGTCAATTGAAACAGTTGAGTTCTGGGTATTGAAAATTCGTGTGACGTCTAAAGAAAAGAAAGTGAAAATTAAAGGGTGAGGAAAGGGACAAGAATTGAGAAAGCACAAAAAAATAAAGAGGGGCAGAAAAGCTGGAAAAAACTAAAAGAAGCAATAAGGAAAAAATGCGAGAGAGATTTAGAAAAAAGCGTGCGCGCGCGAGAGAGAACGACGGAAATAAAGCAGCTGGAAACTCTTTGTAAAAGGGTTGTTATGTACATTACAGAAATAAAGAAAAAATATAATCAAAGAGAAGACTAATATCTAGAGTAAGAAAATTGTCAAGGAACTCAAATTAAGAAAAATTCTATTCCGTTAGGTAATAATCCAGCTGAACCTCCCTGTGGACACACATGAGAGAAGACCAGTAGGTGACTTATTCTGAACATATGAGGGGAAAATTACGATTGCAAAACATAAGGAATGAGAAACTAGGGGTACATGCCCCGTAATGACCAATGAAGTTTCCTTCAACTTTCTCCTTTTGTCGACAAGCTGTCTTTTCAGGAAGTACACACAGCGTTTGGGTTAGCATAATGGTTCAAATTACATTGAAATTAAGCACAGGATCGTTTTTCTCGTGAACTTTTAACCCAGTTTGACATGTTACATGACCACCTTTCCATTTAAGATGATAGACTTCAAAATTGTCATGTTGGTCAAGATATACACACACATCACTATCCTGTTGATTTGTGTTTATCTATATTAGTTTCAAAGGGCTGTTTCCACAATTTTTGACAACTCTACACACTGAAAAAAACAATGGTGTTAAAACGTCACAGGAAGTGAACCCAGCAGGTTCACAGCACATTTTATTTAACGATTCACCACAGTGGTGTAATATTTTGTTGATTGCAACTTTTAGCTGTGTTATTTTAAAACCACTGAAGTTAAATGTTAACCAAACTTTTGTGCGGCCTATCTGGTACCGCTGTGTCGCTTTAACACGATTATTTATTTTGTAGACTTATTTTCTATGAAAACTCTGATGTCTGGTCATACCAGTGAAATATCAAGGGATTTAACGCTGAGCAAATACGTATAACTCTCAAATGAAAATCATAAGATATATTTAATTTTTTATTACAATCCCTCAAAATATTTTATGTTCTAGAATACAAAGCAAGTGCTTAAAAATACACACGATCACAATAAAATATATACAATTGGGAAACATAAAATTTATACATTTTGTTATTTTATATAACTCTAAACAATTTTGATTTCACTGCAACTCTGCTAAAAATATATCTTATAGTAACTATTTAATGTTATACCTACTATAATTTATTAAAAATACAATTACATATAAATTAAAACAATTCGTAATAAGAAGCTCAGCAAGTATATATATATTGAATTTCTATGGAAGTTCAAATTTAATTATTTGTAGAACTAAAAAGCAACGAAATTCTAAAGTACGTCTGTTTCTAACTTTCAGTTTGTGTTGAATAAATTCTATGGGTAGTATCATTCTATGGGTAGTATCGATCTCTCGTATTACTTTGATTTATTTTTACCTGTAAAGAGAAGAATAAAGTTTTATTTATATTTTGAAATTTTAAACTAACTAATGGCGAAAAGGTTTGCTTTACGTTGCATTACAATTATCTATTTCTGTTAAGTCACGTACGTAAGACTGATCTACACGCAAAGTCTCTCCCTCCCCAAAAGAACGATTTGGAGGTGGTTTTTTTTTTTATTTTTTTTTTATTTTTTTTTTTTTAAAGAAAAGTAAAATATAGTCTAATTTACGGACACTTTTAGGGGGTACAGGGAGAAATTTCCGGGAGGCCATTGCTCCTAGGCCCCCTTTATCGACATCCATGGTAGTGCAGCAAATATCTTACTTGTACATCATTTTTGTCCAAAGGCAAGGGTGCAGTTAACATTGATTTGAAGTAGAATTTTCCATTACTTCGTGTAATTAGTCTATTTGTTCTTGGTAATCGTGACAACTTTTCTAGTCAATCTTACTTACAAAACGTTTAAATGTGTGCATCAAGATTACTTAATTCACAGTATACTACTAAATTCGTTGGCTGTACATAGCAACTCACGGTTCAAAGTGAACTAACAAGAAATCCGAGAAAATATTCCAGACTATGGTATTTATATGGGGAAGAAGTTAAAATTCATTAGTTATACCTTTAAATTACACACTGTTTTTTATTTACATAAACCTTGCACACTTACTTTAAAAAAATTAGGGTATTTTTGGTTTTAAGAGCCGATTTATGGAAAGTTTGGTCAAATATTTGTCTCATATCTTAAGTGATTTTTTAGATCATTAAATTCATGTCCCTAATAATTACTTTGAGGCAAAAATTGATTTGGAAATTAATCGTCGTATGAAAACCAGAGGAACGTAACTCCAAAAATGCTGTTCTCAGTTTTGTTTAAAACTCCTCTGAAGAGAACTATTTGGAATCAGATAGACTTATCTCCACTAATCATTAGCAGTTATATGAAATCCCGTATCTCCAATTGACTTTTTTAGTCTGGCATATTCTTAACAGATATTTACTCTCCTGTAAATTGGGAGTTACGTTCCGCTGGTTCTCACACGACGTAATGATAGAAGTCATCCTTGTTCAAAATAGTTTAATATATAAATGTTACGTTGACTGTTTATGAACACTTACTTTAATAATAATAATAATAATAATAATAATCATACTTACAAATCTTCTTGCCAAAATCTGTTTGTAAATATCCGAATGTAACTCTTGCTTTCTCAGATTTTTTCTGGTATGTGCGAGTTTTAACATCTGGGATGTTCTCTTTATCATCTGCAGACATTGACAAGTCGAAACACACTTCAGTGGTAGTTTCTTTCACTTTCCTCTTAATCGAAGAAACTCTTAGAGCTCCTGAAAGAGAGTGATCCTTTAGACAATATTCTAAGATATCAGATATAAAGATTAACTGTTAGTATGTTCAAGGTCTAAGTGGTGGTGACAATGACAATTATTGCTAATCTTAAGGCCACACATGGGCGTTGCTCTACACAGCGAAATAGTCTACTTAACCTTTGTCCAATCCAAAACCCACTACATGAGAAATTTTCTGAATTATTTCCAGTAGACCAAGAATCACTCTCCCCACCTAGTGGTTGCATGACCTTGTAGTTTGTGGCGGGGCTTGCATGATCTAATGATTTATCAGGCTAAACCGGTGGTAGCATTGCTACTTGTAGGATCACCCATGCCGGGAAGGCTGGCAAGGAAGAGCCAGACTAAGAAGCAACCTAACGGCTCCAAAAGGCGGAAGATGAATGATCATCTCAACGGCGGAGGCGGAGGAAAACCAAGAGGAGTAATAACTTTTTAAAAACCTTGGTCCATCTGGCTCCGGATGGTAGCACCTTGTAAGGGCCCCTTGCCAGGGTTACGGCGAAGACCAACTGCTGATGCGGCAGAGAAGGAGTCCTTTGGTACAGCGCAGAAGGCGAAAGAGGCAACCCTCCCTTCTGGGGTTGAATAAAAAGGGAACCACTGCCTTGTGGTGAAGAGGGATCTTCGAAGGCTAAGGGAGACAACCCGACAGAAAACAGCATGCTTGGATGCTCCAGGTGGCAGCCCCACCACCAAGCTCTGGTGCTGTAGGGCAATAACCTGCACACCTTAAATTGCTATATTAAAGAAACTAAAGTGAAACTAAACCGGACGGATGCTTTGACGACAACCTTTGATATTAAAAGGAAAACGAATATAGGATGTTGGAATATCAGAACTCCGAAAGAAAGTTCAAAACTAAAACAAGTTGAAAGAAATTTAAAAATACAAACTAGAAATTCTTGGGTTGAGTGAGGTGAGATGGATCGACTTTGGTGAAATAACACAAGATGGAAATACAATTTTGTACTCAGGACAAATAGGATATAATGGAGAACACAGAAATGGCGTAGGGATACTCCTAAACAGACTGGCAAAGAAGAGTCCAATAGAATGGAAACCTATCTCCGACAGAATTATTACAGCTAGGTTTAAAACCCGCTTTAGAAACATAACTATAATACAATGTTATGATCCAGCAGACACGACAGAAATTGAGAGGAAAGATTAATTTTATGAACAACTAAATGATGCAATAAAAAATGTGGAGAGATATTTTGATCCTCATGGGTGACATGAATGCCAAGGTAGGCTCGCCAAATGAAGGATTGGAACATATAATGGGGAAACATGGTTTGGGAGACATAAATGATAATGGAGAAAGATTGGTAAAGCTATGTGCATCTCACGAATTGGTCATTGGAGGAATAATCTTCCCTCATAAAAACTGTCAAAAGTAACTTGGGTTTCACCAGATAGCATTACAGAAAACCAAATAGACCATATAACAATAAGCAGGAAGTTTAGGAGATCGCTAATGGATGTAAGAAATAAAAGAGGAGCAGATGTAGCCAGTGACCATCATCTAGTAGCCAAATTTAAGCTAAAATAATGTCAACATCCAAGAAGTTTGAAGGAAGAAAAAATAAAATTAATGTTCAAAGATTGACAGAAAAACAAAAGGAATTTAAATTATAAATAAATAAGAGATTCCAAGCTCTCTCTGAAAGTACACAGCATGAACCAGATAGTGAAACAAATTGGGATAATGTGAAGATAATCTACTTAGAAACTGGAGATAAGGTACTTGGAGTTAGAAATTAACTACAAAAAGACTGGATGTCTGAAGACACTTGGGAAGTAATAAATAGGAAACAAACAAAACAAAAAATAAAAGCAGAACAAGATTACAGAAAGCAGCAGCCCAAACAGAGTACTCTGAAATAGATAAAAAGGTGAAGAAATGTGTGAGGCGAGATAAGAGAAAATGGGTAGAGGACTTAGCACAAAAAGCAAATTAAGAATGGCAAGGCTCATGGAATGGACAACATCAATCCGGAACTAATTAAAGCTAATGTGGAAACTTCCATTGACCTATTACAACCGATGTTAGAGAAATATGGAATGAAGAAAATGTTCCATTAGAATGGAGAGAAGGTTTAATAGTAAAGCTGCCAAAAAAGGGAGATACGACTAACTAAAAACTGGAGGGGAATTACTTTGCTAAGTATACCAAGCAAGATACTATCGAGAATAATCTTAGAGTGAAGGATGTTGTATAATCAAGGTTGAGGAAAGAACAAGCTGGTTTCCGCAGACAACGTAGTTGTGTCGATTTCATAAATACTCTAAGAATAATTCTGTAACAGAACAATGAATGGCAAGCCACCTTATATCCTACATTCATCGATTTTGAAAAGGCTTTTGACTCACTAAATAGAAGAGTCATGTGGCAGACACTAGCAGAGTATGGTATTCCAACGAAGATATTAAACCTAATGAAAGATATGTACGAAGGTTTCAGGTGCAAATAAAGGACAGCTTACATAATACATAGATGTTACAAATGGAGTGAGACAGAGCTGCATTCTATCTCCGACAATATTTCTGCTAGTACTAGATGCAGTTATGAAAAAAAACTGATTTTCAGGAAAAAAGGAATACAATGGGGACTTAAGATAAACTATAAGATCTAGATTTTGCGGATGACATCTGCTTATTATCTGAAAGACTTAGCGACATGAAGGAGAAACTAAAAAGACTACAGGAGGAAGCAAAGATAGCAGGACTCACTATTAATGTGAACAAGACAAAGGAATGAGAGTCAATGCAAGAGGAAAAGAAAAATTTAATGTTTGTCATGAGCTGGTTGAACAAGTAGTCATATTTACATATTTAGGAAGTGTCATAACAAAAGGTTCAGATTAAGACATACGAAATAGAATCAAGAAAGCCAATGTGTCATTTATACAACTGTATCCCATTTGGAAAACCTGCAATGTTTCTAGAAAGACAAAAATAAGGATTTTCAATACAAATGTAAAATCAGTTTTACTGTTGCGAAATATGGAAAACAACGCAAGCTAACACGAAATGGATACAAACCTTTATTAATCGCGGTATCAGGCGTATCCTCAATATAAAATGGCCAGAAATAATATCAAATGAATTATGGAGAGAAACTAAACAACAGCCAATTGCAACCCAAATAAAAAGAAAATGGGAGTCTGTTAGGACACACCTTACGAAAACCAACTGGAGTAATAGAGAAAGCAGCCTTAGACTGGAACCCCAAGGAGCCCGGAAAATAGGACGTCCGAAGAAGACCTGGAAGAGAACAGTAGAAGCAGCAGCCGAGAAATATAAAACATTGAGAGGTGTCAAGGAGTTGGCACGTCACAGAGCCAAATGGAGGAGTTTCACTGAAGCCCTATGCTCCTGATTGAGCAAAAGGAATTAAGTAAGTCAAGAATCACTCTTGAGAGAAAAAGCCAAAGAAAAGAGAAAGACCAATAGAGAAAATAACAGAATAAAGAGAAAAGGAAAGAAATAGGTGGTCCAATTGAATTACAGACTGGCACATTTAAATGAAACATTACTATAAGAGATTTTTTTCTATTTTATAAATTCAATGTTATCGAAACTTGAAAGATGGCACATTAATCAACGATATTTCCTTGAAACTAAATGTTTTTTTTAAAATTCATTCACTACTCACTTCCAACTATGAAGGATACAAGAATTATATTTTCACGTATTTCCAATATGAAAAACTCACCTATTGGTTTTCCACTCTTTTCAGGGGTAATGCTTTTAATCACATCCTGTATTAAGCCGAATTCAGGTGCTAGAAAATTAGTTCTCTCTCCTACAGCACTGTCACTGCAATCTGAAATAAGGGTAAATATGCAGATAGAGATTACCATTTTATTAATATGCAGAAATTTTCACTCATCACTTTGCAATACTACAACTCGCAAAAGTTGGTGCAAACTTTAGATTAGTATTTACAGGCCCGTAGCCAGGGATTCTTTGTGTGTGTGTGTGGGGGAGGGGGGAGCAACGTCAATCCTTGAGAGGGCAAATTTTTAATATATTGTGTTGCATAGGCAGATATAACTGGTACACAGAAGCACGAGTCTCCCCCTCCCCGCACACACAAAGAAACAAGTAACCGAAAAGTGATGATATAGTGAAACTCCAACGAACGACAAAAAATCTAGTAACATCAAATAATAAAATTTAACAAATAGGCTAATCGGGACTATCTACTCGAAATGTGCCGCTACTGAAAATTAATCCGAGGCATCTACATTGCAGGTCGATAATGTGAATAGACTTAATACGTACCAACAGTTTTGACCCTCCCTCTAGAACTGTTTAAGGGAGTCCTTTATAAATCGTCCTTCATATTGTTTCCCTCCAGTTTCCAGTACGCAATATATTTACGCCTAAAGGAATCAATAACACCAATGTGTTGTGTTATGCAAGAATAATATATTAAATTAAATAATAATGATTACATATTATCTACATGATGAATACTGTAAAAATGTGTAATACCTTTCTTGTACATTAAAACTTTGGTTTCTGTCTACCACGGATCCTATTTGCTTCAAAGGGGAGACCCTTATACTCGCTACAGACAATGTTGGCTTACTGGTTACGTTAACCATTTTGCAAAATATTGTGCGAATTTATTATTTTATTGTTTAAACACATTTCTTTCACACCCAACAAACAAATAGGAACCCCTTGATTGGTCAATAACTTCTTGGATTACGGTGTCGTCATTTAATATGTTGCATAGAGGGAAATTTGGTATACTCTTTACATTAAAAAAATGCGTTCCTTAATGACTGTGGCACGAAACCAACTATAGGAGGGGTCTCCTTCACCTTAATCCATCCTCTCAGCATGAGGTCTCTGGGGCACTTATCGCCATTACTGAGCAGAAGCGTAGAAACACCAAGTATCAGTTTTTTTATGCTGATACTGATTTCTGCTAGTCAGAGAATGTCCTAAGATTAAATAAAAATAGGGGAATCAACTTCACAGCAGAAGAGTTGATTGAATGTTTTGTCAAATAATAAAGTTGTAAAAAAAAAAAAAAAGGTAAAGATGAAGTTCCCCGTGCCATGCATATAGCACCATGCCATGAAGACACATTTAGGGGATGTGGTGGTAGATACCCACACATTCTAGATCTCTGCCAGATGTGATCAGCACCACGCTCCGGCTGCCTTTACCCCCAGGCACCCAATGATTTGAGGCTGGTTGAACCATCACCCCCTGGAACTAGTTTCAGGGGGTGAAGGTTGAGCCCCGGAGACGCTTTATGCGGGATAAGGCAGGAAGAATTTCGACCTAAGATCACTCACCTGAGGAATCGAACTCTGGTCTCCCTCATGACAGACGCTGTACTGACTAGACCACCACGGCGCTTAAAAATTAGGTTGTGGCAGAGCTATATTAACAGCCGTCTGTTCAACACTGATATATATAAATAAGAAAATATGTAGAATATAATTTGAGAGATTTTCAATCATATTTACTTTACTGTAACTTTCTACTTGTCATTTTCTTGAACCTAGTATATACACAGGGTGCCGGTCTATAACACTGACAATTTTCACAGTCTCTAGAGGACATCAAGGCGAACATTTTTTCTTAGTACCTATATTCTGGTCCAATTCTTGTTTCGATGATACAAGCCATAAAAAATGGCATCATCTATCCTTAATGTGTGCAATCCCAATTAGCTTAATCGTTGCAAATGGCAACATGCAAATATTTTTACTTCCGTTTAAATAAAAGAAATAGCATGATATTGAAAATTTATGATTCTAACAGTAAGTCAACACTCACCCTTTCCTTTAAAAAATGCATTTATCATAACACACACCTATGTTGCTTATCGTGTTTGCATAAGATAAATAATTCATTAAGATTTGAAATTTATACAAAGGGTACTAGGAAAGTTTAATATCGCGCAAGCGGAGATCGCACGTCGTGACAAGTTGAAGCGTGTTGAGGAAAATTGAACACCTCGCTACGTCAACAGCATCTTAATAAATTATGAAACCAGGCTTTACTATTATGACATGCCTACGAAAGCCCAGAAAAAAGTCTGGGCGTCCGAAGATTAAAACACGCCCGTTTCTCCGCCAAAATCCCAATCGTCGTCTTTACTGTTTGGCAGTTGTGGAGCAAGTGGTGGTGGAAACACAGAAGACAGTCATCGCCAAGTGATACACTGAGGAGTGCCTGCCCAGAGTAGTTCTAGCTCTCAAAAACGTTCTTCCATGCTTAAGGGTAGACGCTTAATTAGTTTTTCCATCATGACAATGCTTCTGTCCACCTCTACAAAGTTTGCATCAAGCATTTGGCACATACTGGGCTGAAAGTGCTGGAGCACCCTTCCTACAGTCCAGACCTCTGTCCATGCGACTTTGCACTGTTCCCTCATGTCAAGAGCAGGCTAAAATGAATAGGTTTTCCAACGAATAGGTGTGAGATGACGAGTGTGCCCGGCTCCCTGAGGAAATATGGAAGAGTATGTTCGATGGATGAAGAAGCGTATCGTGTGCCGTGGAAAGTATTTTTAAAGACAGTGAAAATGAAAGGTGTATTGCAAAACTTTCCTAGTACCTTTTCTATTTACACTCCAAAAGATGCCTAGTGAAACTCTTATCACACTACAATTTTTATTGCTTTCTAGCAGATATAATAAATGTGAAACACTATCACATTTTCGTCATGTTTGATAATTGACCCAGTAATCTGTCCTACTCTTTCATTAGCAGACCTCCATGGTGGGGTGGTTACACAACGCACTGCGACGACAGAGGTCGCTGTGTAAACCCCAGCCTGGGCATGGGTGTTTGTTAGTGTCCCTAAATCGATTTCATATCATCACTCGTTCTCATTGTTGCGATTAACTAGAAGTGACAGAAAAGCGACGTTAAGTAACAAAAAATCAAATATCCACTCTCTTCTCTCCCCCTACCACAGCATCACTATTACCATAAGAAAGAAAAAATTGAGCATTTCAAACTTAATACAAATCCAAGAAAACTCATCCAAGCACATCACACACCTTTAATAAAAGACCATTCAGAATTTCACAACTGTTCTAGATATTGAAAATCTGGAAAGGGAGATTTTTTCCCAATTTTTGTATGACAGTACGGAATCCAACATACCTTCCTTAATAAATCACCAATCAATAAGTGTGTCTTGTGTTGCTAGAGCAATGTAGGATATAAGAATAGCTAGTGAGAATTCCGGATAAGAATGTGTTGTATATTTTCACAGGTTGGCAAAGCAAGTCTCTGGGGGGGGGGGGGGCAGTTCCCCTCCCTGCCCCCTCCTCTAGCTATGGGCCTGAGTATTTGGAAATGTCCTCTTTAGAAATAATCTAATTACAGCCAAAATTTGCTCAAACTAATTCAAATACATTTACTCTTTTCGAACCATTATATTCCATTTAAGAAGTTAACTTTTATAGCTGAAGGGTAAGGGGAAGGAACAAGGAATGTCGCAAAACCAGTTTTTGGAGAAACCGACATTTTAATACTAATCTTTCCTATATTCTTTCACAGTACCTCAAATATTAGATTTCTCTTACACGCACATTTCTCATTTCATTCCAGTGGTTTTTGTACAGTTGTTTCGTACAAGTTCCAACCAACATAATGAGCTGTAAACTTCAAAATAGAAAACAAATGGACATTTTTCTTGTTTTTCCCCCCTTACCCTCCACTTATTCTAGATACGACTACTTCAATTAGAACTCTTTGCCTGGGAATTTTTAAGTCGACTGGGGCTGGTTTTTAAAACAGAACCCGAAGTACTATGCGCCTCTACTGTTATCGAACCTGGGACCTATTGATTACAAGAGCGAAGCAGTTACCACCACGCCACTGACGACAGGAGCGGCTTAAGAGCCGGTCGTCCCCATTGAGTAGCGGCAAAACTTATTTGATTACATAAGCGTGGCAATTAGTGTTAAAACAAGCTGGATTTGTGCAGCAGACAGGAATTAATTGAAGTTACCGAGTAGCACTGCATAACGTATGTATATTGCAAAAGCATGTAGCAATTTAGAAATATTTTTGACGAGCTACTAATATCTATTACCGGTATTATCCTGCATGATCTTCCAATTAAACTTTAGTTGTATCTTTATTCCATTACAAATGTACCTTTGTGTCGATATTTTGGATATTAAATCACAGATTTATTATCTTATACCTTAACTTGCAAATTCAAATCGCAATGGAACACAAACATGTGTACTCGATTCCTATTATTGAGATTGGTACTTTCATGTATGCAGATATTTATTCTTAATCCTGAAATAGTGTAAACTGAGGGGAATTAAGAAAAAAAAAATTGTCCAATAATAGAGAGGATACGTTACCATAAGGATATTCCGCATTTGAAGTCTTCGTAGAAGGGTGTTTCTTTTTCTGAAGCTTCTTTACTGGATTACTTTTCTCGTGTTGAGTGCCAGTGATTCCATTCTCGAGATCTACCAAAGAGAAAAAAACAATTTTATGAACGTCTGTGTTACGCCTAATCCCATCTGAAACCCAAAGCAGTTACAGCTCTGGAAATTAATTCAGTCATTACTCTGAGTAATTCAAGTATTTTTACAGTTAACTTATTCTACCTAAGACAACTAAGGACGTGTTTTGTTGTACAGTGACTGCAAGAGCGTTGCTTTTCATTCTGATAATCTAAAATTTATTTTCATTTGAGTAATGTAGCAAAGCTCTTGTATTTATATTTGAAAAAGTCAGCAAAATAATTTCACGTATCAAACATGCATTTAGATTAAAATTGTTTTCAGTAAATTTACTTTGTACATTCCTGTTGAAACTGGCAAAAGTAACCAAATTTAACTCATTTTAATAACTGCGTCAATGGCGCCATCTTTTGAAAAGCATTGAGTAGGTTCAACTCAGGGTTCTTGCATGAATTCATATACACAACACATATCCGTACCCACGGTAACGCTTCAAGATTTTTTTGTGTACAAATAAATGTATCACTTCAATGTGAAGACACGTGAAGCGACGGAAGTACAGTGTTGCAATACGCATATATTAAACACCAGAACACAATGTTTAGATTAGGCTGTGGAAAAGCTAACGTGGAAGTCACTCGAGTCATCAAACAGTTGGACGGCAACTGTAAGTTACAAGACTATGCACAAGTAACAGCCTTTTGCGATTATAATTATACTTACTCAAATAAACTTACAAGACATGTTTTTCTAACTCCTTGAATACTCAAATAAATTTATCTCCCCAAAATATAGGATCAGTCTTTTGACCTCGCCAGCCTTGTTAGCATCGCAGATTCAGGACTGTATTATATCGAAGGCCCTGGCACATTGCTTATAAAGAAGAAAGCATCTTACATTAGGAATTGCTTATTTGTGTACTCGATTTCGCATGTTCAGTTTCTTGCATGGTTTCCTGTATGTATATGCTGTGCTACGCAATGCAGACCTGGTTAGTAAGACAAGATTTTAGATTCTCCCCCTTCCACCCACACCTGCGACCTGTTTATCACTTGGAACATTATGCAAATTAGGACACGGAAGAGACAAACTCGAAATGCAACACGCGAGGACACAGAAGAGAGAAGGTGCACGCGACACTACTACTTTGCTCAGTTCGCATGATACAGATATAATTGCATGAACAGTTTATTAGTCACTCGAAAAAAGAAAACTTAACAAAAGACATTGTTATGTAAATCACGTTGTAAAATTTGTGCAAGTTATTGAGACTCGGGAGAGGAATGTTGTGCATATGAGAAGGAAGATCACATGCACTGACCTCGAACTATATACGCTCGACTTCCCAGCCTGGATAAAACGAAGACTAGAGAAATTGTTCTCAACCTTCTTGAAACCATATCCCGGAATTTTTCCATTTCTTTCTTATTTTCGTAAATACCTTTCAAGTATTTGAGATTTTATGAATTTTGTAAAAATATGGATAACAACGTCTCTTTGTAATTAAGTGATCCCGGGTTAGTTACGCGGTGGAGGCACAGTCACATTTTAAACTGTAGGCACAGTCCTGATTAGTCTGTATAAAATGGACATAAAAAATAAAACTGAACTCAAATATGGTATTGGGATTGTGTTATTTGTCAACAAATTTCAGCAGAACATTTCTCAGCTCAGTATAGTTGATGCGAGGATCCGGCGGTTGAGAAACAATGCACTAGAGTACTTTACCACTTTGATCTATTTTGGACTAAAGTGCCTCCATATGCTGGATTTTTAAAATAATGGCAGTCACGCCCTAAATGGCCAAAACACTGCCTCTTCACACGATGTTAAGACAAATCACAGCCGATAACTGCATCAAGAAACTTGATAAAGCGAAAATAACGTTGTTAAGTCTTAAAACATTACTTCATTATATCAAGAAATTAGCTTCAAACATGTAAGGCCTCCGGTTGGGCTCTGAAAATAGCTCGTTGGGGTGAAGTATTCACCAGGGTTTCGGAGCGGAGTGCGGAGCGTACTAAAGGAGCGCTCCGGAGCGACTTCGAAGCGTCATTTCTACTCCGCTCCTCGCTCCGGAGCGGAGCGTGGTAGGACAGCACTCCGATCCGGAGCGGAGTGGTTCGACTTCTTGAGAGACACGCTCCGCTCCGGAGCGGAGTGGTTCGACTTTTTGAATCGCACGCTCCGATCCGGAGCGGAGCGTGATACAACAGCACTCCGCTCCGGAGCGGAGTGGTTCAGCTTTTTGTGAGACACGCTCCGCTCCGGAGCGGAGTGGTTCGACTTTTTGAGTCGCACGCTCCGATCCGGAGCGGAGCGTGATACAACAGCACTCCGCTCCGGAGCGGAGTGGTTCAGCTTTTTGAGACGTACGCTCCGATCCGGAGCGGAGCGTGATACAGCAGTACTCCGCTCCGGAGCGGAGTGGTTCAGATTTTTTAGACGCACGCTCCGATCCGGAGCGGAGCGTGAGGCAACAGCACTCCGCTCCGGAGCGTGGTGCTTTTGACAGCACGCTCCGATCCGTTTAGGAGGTTTTTTTTTTTTACACGAATGCTGTAATACAACTATGAATAATGGGAACGTGCACATTAAAGCCGACTTCCGTGACGGAGTGGTTATAGTAGAACCACATGGAAAAGAGCCTGCAGTCCTGCTTCCACGTACTCTAGTTGTTTGTCTGTATGATCGCCCCCGCTTGGAGGGAAGGGACAGAGTGGATCATGCTTCCTTATGGCCCTAGTCGAACGGGTGAAGGAGGAGGTGCGCGGGGACTTTTGACCGAAGCTTTTTTGTTTGTGGTCGCTCTACATCACAGCACCCTATGACGTCAGGGATCCGTGGGGTATTTCAAATTTTGTATTGTGACTCTTAGATATAAAAGTTTGAATGTTGTGTTGAATGGGTTACGAATAATTTCGAGCAATCATTTTTTTCTGCTTTACGGATTTTTCCGACCCACCTCCCCCATACAACAGACAGCTTCGTTTTGTGCCGTATTCCGTGTTCCTTGCAGGTGACTCAGTGCAATCGGCTAGCTCATTGGTCTTGTGCCCGTTTGAAGAGGGGAGGAGGGTGAAACTGGTACATAGGTTGTTTGTGTGTGCTTTCGGGGTTGAGAACTTCGTTCGCTGCGCTTTACGTTGCGTTCGACTTATCCGTACATGGTAGAGACATCGCCTTTGCCAGACAGATCAAGTGTTGCCAGTTGTATTAGAATTATGCTACACCAATTCTGGCTAGATTGTTCTCTTTTAAAAGTATTACTTGCGCGTCTTATTCTTCTCTTCACTGTCATAAAAAGAAGCCTTTAAAGGCTGTGTTCTCTTGTATCATTACATGCATATTATGTGTACTTGTCAACGGTGATGTATGGACATTTAATGAAATTGTTAACGCCGCTGATACATGGACGTCTTCAGTATTTTTTCCAGGAAGGGACAAGCAAGATATTTGTCCAAGGGAGGGGGGCAGAATGAGACAGAATTTCCCCAAAATAGTATTACTCCCATTAAAAATATTCTACAGTTTGAAGTTATCATGTTCCTGCAACTCCCTTGCAATAATTAACATATATTGCTGTGACTGAAATGAAATTATATGCGTGAAATATGTACTTCTTGATTACCTTTAATTTCCGGGTGGCGTGGCCCCCTCCATTTCCGGACGTCCATGCGAATGGAGAAATCATTCCAACCAGTATCGTTTAATAGAATAATAAGGTGACTAGATTTGTTAAATCAATATAAAAGAACAAAAAAGAACGAAAAAAATCCGTAATTGTTAATTCTATGCATCATAAGCCAAGAGAATCATGGAAGATCTATACTATAATAATGAATTGAAGGAAACCATGCCGAGTTTTTATTTATAGTCTACATATTCAAGTAGGAATGGAATGGTGCACAAAAAGAATTACAAATATGTATGTAAAAGAAAACCAAGTATTTCGATAAAGTTATTTCTATAATTGTAATCAACAATGACAAATTGTCAACTAAGTGTAAGTTTCAATTTGTCTTTTCCCGACTATTACCTTTGCCTTGCCTTTAATCGTATATTTCTCATGATCCGTAATTTTAAACAAATCCTAGATAAGTCGGTAAAAAAATAGGACCCCGAAACTATGGAAAAGAATTATACTGTGATAGAGAAACAAACACAAAGGAAACACCAATGACATTAACGCGGGTCAAACCAACACCATTTGTCGTTGAGAGCTGAACTCAAATCCACGAACTCGCTGAAATATTCCCATGAAATTCATTATTCGTCTGATATTGAATACCCAATGATGCTTTCTGTTATGTAATAGACATTTATGAAGTTAATACATTATTAGAACTTTGCCAGATTTCAGAAAACACACACACACACACACATACGTAAAAGATATCCATAAGAGGTTGTTCATTTGGAAATGAATTTCCGAGTTGTATTTTTATGATTTTGTGAATAGATTTAAAGGAAAGTGACATCTCTTATTGTTAAACAGAATTACAAATGTATATTTGCTTAAGGATTAATTTATCACAATATACATTGCAATTATACATTCAACATACGTTGAAACAATGCCTTTTGTTATGGACTTTTGGTGGATTTAAGACTCAACAATACGATATCGAGAATAGACCTACAGTTTAAATCCTACCTAAAGTGGGATTCGAGCCACTATGTCCCTCCACCGGGTATCGATCCCAGTGCCCCTTCATTACAAGGAGACGTTGTTACCACTATGTTATCGGGGTACAGGGCGCTACTTTTTTTTCAGTACACATTTATCAATTCTCTCATTATCATCGTCGCGATTAGCTAAAATTCAAAGCTAAGTTACAAAAATCAAATCAAATGCCATCAGTGAGGAAGGCACGGATTGCTCGCAGCCCTGTTTTTCAAAATGAAACCATAAAATTCAGGACATGACCCTATCCAAGTAGATAATATTACATTTTGTGTTTATCACGGTTATTAAGGTTTATACATCTTGTTTCGACTTATCTGCTGACTACACATTGTTCATTACTGAAAACTTGCTTTCAGTTTGCTGTGTACAACGTACTCAATACAAAAAATATTAATTTTATACGTATACGTTTTCTGGCTTTCTAGACTCAAGTTAAATATAGCAACATTCCATTCGTCGTCTTATCCAAAAAAAAATTCAATTTTCTTATAACCACCATGCCTATTTCCAGGTTACTGCTTACAAACTTGAAATGTTATATATGGCAACCAGACATTTTGTAATTTTTGCAGTAGTATACGTATGTAACCATTAAATACCTATTTCAACTTCCTGCCTTTAAAATTGGGAAAAATAATCGATATGACAACCCTGTATTTCATACTATTTAAATTCCCCTGTTCGGCTGTATACAAACAGCATTCCGATTTTCGACTTTATACCTTCATAAAAGTAAATCAAATGTGGCAACTTACATTTTTGGTTAAGCCGGTTTTCAACTTTCTAGTGTCAGAATTTTTAAAAAGATATGAAAACTCTGTATTTCAAATTAAAACGTTTCCTTATTGGCCGACGGTAACATTAATAAGCATGATTCCGATTTTCAACTTCATACATTCAAAAATCGAAAAGTTAAAATTAGCAACCTGAATTTCCAATTACTTTAAACTTTTTCCTTTCGCTACATTCAAAGTATCATACATAATCAGCGTAAAAGAAAGTTAGATATGACAATCATGAACCAGCGAGTATTTTGCATGAACACCCGTCTGCCTTTATCTTCCTCCGTACAAGTTGCTTCGCCTTTCCTCTGGCCTTTTAGAAGGTCGAATGGATTCTCTGCAGTAATTTCGCCAGTGTTACTCGAACCAATATTCCGGAATAACTCACTTCTCCCGCGGCGTGGACTGTAATGTTGGGCCGATATACCGAAGTGCTTAGCCCGAACCAGAAGTTGAACCGAAATGAGTTTCAGTCGCGATCCCTGGTGGCAGGAAATGAGAGAGTGGTTCCATTCTCTCAACTTATAAAACCACAGGTGGCACTCCTGCTATTGAAATATATTGTCCCCAGAAGTAGTAGTAGAGTAGTAAAAGTGATAATGAAAATGTAATAATAATAATAATAATAATAATAATAATAATAATAATAATAATAATAATAATATCGCTCTCTTCACGAAAACAGTCCAGTGAAGATCGAAGCTTCCCCTTGCCTCCTCCACACCCCTGGCACTCCAGGTTTGTCACACTTCTTCTACGCTTCACAGTTGACACATTGCGCCTTGTACAGTCACGGACAGTACGTATGCGGTTGATTGTGCCTTCCCTGGTGTATTGTGTAAGGATTATTCCTTGCTTATTGGCAACACTGTAGGTGAGTGACGTAATCTTTTCTGGACTGTTTCCGTGGCGTTAGCTTTAGTAATAATCAGTTTTATAACAACAATAACGGGTTATTTTCAAATGCTGTACAAATTCCACAAACAAATTTACTAATGTACTCGGAACCTTTGATCGTTAGTTTTCTGTATACACTCGTATTATCCAACCTCGGAGCGCTCCGGAGTCGCTCCGGAGCGGAGTGGGCAAGTTCTTAGAATATCGCTCCTCGCTCCGGAGCGGAGCGTCACAAGGTATCGCTCCGCTCCGGAGCGGAGTGAACCTTTTCCTAAAATTTCGCTCCTCGCTCCGGAGCGGAGCGAGAAACTTTCCAACTTCCTCTGCTCCGATCCGGAGCGGAGCGTGTCAAGGTAGCGCTCCGCTCCGGAGCGGAGTGAACCATTTTCTAAAATTTCGCTCCTCGCTCCGGAGCGGAGCGAGAAATTTTCCGATTCCCGCTGCTCCGCTCCGGAGCGGAGCGGGATAAGACATCGCTCCGCTCCGGAGCGGAGCGAACCATTTCTTAGAATCCGGAGCGTTGGCAACAGTCTGAGCGTTGATCCGCTCCGCTCCGAAACCCTGGTATTCACTGCGAATATGCAAACAATCTGAGGCGACACGATGCACGGTATTGAGAAAATGGCAGTCCGAGTGACATGAGACACTTGCAGCTTGTCTCGCTTTGGTTCGAAAGGTTCAATTAATTCCTCAGTGTTTGTTCTCTTGCAAGCGACACGTGTCACGTGCAGCTCTTCGCAAGTTGCGTCTCTCTTCGGTGTGGATTCTCCCTAAGACCTTGAATGCTCACGATCAACACAACGAACAGGAGGGGATGTTTAGATTCGCTGATATTCACTTAAGAAGCATAGACTCCCCTTCCATAGCTGAAGGCATTACGTAGTCGACTTTTCGATTTTCATTTTGCTACAGAAGTTCCCGGGTTCGATTCAGGGTCTGTGCATTTTTTTTTTTTTTTTGTGAATGTTTGTTCGTCAATTTCATCTTATTATCCATCCTGATCATCATGTTAGCCAGAAGATAGAAAAAGTGA